>NC_056453.1:33022812-33032431 GCF_018296145.1 Oncorhynchus tshawytscha
ACATGACATTTGTAATGTCTTTATTGTTTTGAAACTTCTGTATATGTATTGTTTACTGTTAATTTTTATTTTTATTGTTTATTTTACTTTTGTATATTATCTACCTCACTTGCTTTGGCAATGTTAACACATGTTTCCCATGCCAATAAAGCCCTTGAATTGAATTGAATTGACATTAACCTGCTGTTGTAGAGAGAGAGACATTAACCTGCTGTAGGAGAGAGAGACATTAACCTGCTGTAGTAGAGAGAGAGACATTAACCTGCTGTAGGAGAGAGATAGACATTAACCTGCTGTAGTAGAGAGAGAGACATTAACCTGCTGTAGGAGAGAGAGAGACAATAACCTGCTGTAGGAGAGAGAGACAATAACCTGCTGTAGTAGAGAGAGAGACATTAACCTGCTGTTGTAGAGAGAGAGACAATAACCTGCTGTAGGAGAGAGAGACAATAACCTGCTGTAGGAAAGAGATAGACATTAACCTGCTGTAGTAGAGAGAGAGACATTAACCTGCTGTAGTAGAGAGAGACAATAACCTGCTGTAGGAGAGAGAGAGAGACACTTTATGGAACAAAAAGCCTTCACTATATCATCCTGGAATATCCAAGGCCTGAGGTCATCTGCCTTTGGCCTAAAGAGCAGGAACCCGAACTTCACCAAAGAAATCGGTAACACAGACATTGTCATCCTGCAAGAAACCTGGTATAGAGGAGACGGACCCACTGGTTGCCCTCTAGGTTACAGAGAGCTGGTAGTCCCATCCACCAAACTACCAGGTGTGAAACAGGGAAGGTACTCAGGGGGTATGCTATTTTGGTATAGAGCAGAACTAACTCACTCCATTAAATTAATCATAACAGGAACATTTTACATTTGGCTAGAAATTCAAAAGGAAATTATCCTAACAGAGAAAAATGTCCTCCTGTGTGCTACCTATATCCCCCCACTAGAATCCCCATATTTTAATGAAGAGAGCTTCTCCATCCTGGAGGGGGAAATCAATCATTTCCAGGCCCAGGGACATGTACTAGTCTGTGGCGACCTAAATGCCAGAACCGGACAAGAACCTGACACCCTCAGCACACAGGGGGACAAACACCTGCCTGCAGGTGACAGCATTCCCTCCCTCGTATGCCCCCCTAGGCACAACTATGACAACATAACCAACAAAAACGGGTCACAACTCCTGCAGCTCTGTCGCACGCTGGGTATGTACATAGTCAATGGTAGGCTTCGAGGGGACTCCTATGGTAGGTACACCTAAAGCTCATCTCTTTGCAGTAGTACTGTAGACTACTTTATCACTGACCTCAACCCAGAGTCTCTCAGAGCGTTCACAGTCAGCCCATTGACACCCCTATCAGACCACAGCAAAATCACAGTCTACTTGAACAGAGCAATACTCAATCATGAGGCATCAAAGCCAAAGGAACTGAGTAACATTAAGAAATGCTATAGATGGAAGGAATGCAGTTTGGAAACCTACCAAAAAAACAATTAGGCAACAACAAATTCAATCCCTCCTAGACAATTTCCTGGGTAAAACATTCCACTGCAATAGTGAAGGTGTAAACTTGGCAGTAGAAAATCTTAACAGTATATTTGACCTCTCAGCTACCCTATCAAATCTAAAAATTAACAATAATGACAAATGGTTTGATGAAGAATGCAAAAATCTAAGAAAGAAATTGAGAAACCTGTCCAACCAAAAACATAGAGACCCAGAAAACCTGAGTCCACGCCTTCACTATTCACCATAGTGAAGGCGTGGACTCAGGTTTTCTGGGTCTCTATGAATGTTACGCACGCCTCTATGAAGAGGGAACGCAACACCCTGCTACAACTAAACTCTCCGTGAAGCGAAAAAGGTATGGACTGTAGGTGCAAGTAAGAATGACAACAGGCAGAATGTGGTACCGTTTACAAGGACTTTATTCCTTTACACGGTAATATGGGGAAAAGGGGCTGGACGGAACCAAAGCAAAGAAAGTAAATCTCAAAGCCCCCTCTCCTATCTTACCTGCCTACCCACTACTTACCTAATTTAGCACCACCTGGTGCCCTAACCAAAATACAAGGGGTGGTCCGCCCAGGTCTTACCTAGTGTGTCTAGACAGCGAATATGCTACGGGTATATGTATGCCCGCGGGCCTCTTGCCTAAGCACTCCCTAGGTGCCTTCCCCTTCCCCCTGGGAACAAATGAAACAGAATATTAAACAATTTCAAACAAACTAAGAAACAAAAGGATGTCAAATAAGCTCTATCTGAGCAACAAACTCACAGAACATACCACTTTCCAGCTAAATCAACCTCTATCACAATCAATCTCAGCAATCCCTACCTCCAGCAAAATCTCTACCTCCAAAAAGATCTCTAACAAATCTCTAACAAATCTCTAACAAATCTCTAACAAATCTCTAACAAATCTCTAACAAATCTCTAACAAATCTCTAACAAATCTCTAACAAATCTCTAACAAATCTCTAACAAATCTCTAACAAATCTCTAACAAATCTACCTCCAGCAAAATCCTCTACAAAAAGAAAAGAAAAGAAAAGAAAAAGATCTCCTGAACAGAACACTGGCTTTTATATAGCTTCTGAAGGAATGGGGAATTGGAGACAGCTGTGTCTTGACGAGGGGGCGGGGTCAGCTCTCCAATTAGCCCTGGAGTCGACCAATCAGCTGCTTGAGGGATTTCAGGAAGCCATTTCCTGAAATAAACACATGCAAATACACAAACTACAACACATAATCTGGGGAACGTAACAGTGAATCACTAAAACAATAGAGAAATACACTACGGAAAAAGAAGGAACAGCACGTCAGAAATCAGCTCAATGTAATTGAAGAATCCATAGACTCTAACCACTTCTGGGAAAATTGGAAAACACTAAACAAACAATAACACAAAGAATTATCTATTCAAAATGGAGATGTATGGGTAAACCACTTCTCCAATCTTTTTAGCTCTATAACAAATAATAAAGAGCAAAAACATATACATGATGTCACAACTCCGACCGAAGGTGGCTCCTCTTCCCGTTCGGGTGGCGCTCGGCAGTCGTCGTCGCCGGCCTACTAGCTGCCACTGATTATTTTCTCCCCCTCCTTATGTGTTTATTGATTACACCTGTTTTGAGTTGGTTGTAATTAGTATGGCTTTATTAATCAGCCGGCCCGCCCATTTCTTTGTGCGGGATTGATTATTGTAACCCTGGTGTTTGTTACAGGCGAACGTGTTTGTGTATGTTCGTATATAGTGGTGGACTGTTTTCGTTCCCCGTGTCTAGGGCATTTTGGTTTTGAGCACCCAGTGTTTAGTGGGGTGGCCGTGGTTCACCGTGTGTGCATTAAAAGAGCACTATATTGAACTCTCTGTTTTCCCTGCGCCTGACTTCATACTCACGACACCCAGTACGTTACAGAATCTCGCACCCGTTAAATGGAGTCAGCAGGAGCAGCGGCCAACCCTCTCCCATCGATGGAGGAACGGGTTCTCCACCATACCACCGTTCTCCATCGGATCGGATCGGCTATGGAGCAAGTGATGGAGAGAATGGACCGATGGGAGAGGAGTGGTCTCCTCTCTCCACCTTCGGCTCCCTCAGCCCAGGACTCCCCATCCCCCGGCTCCAGCGCTCTCCGTCTTGCGCTCCTGAGGGATTAAGATGGAGCGGCGGCAGGGTGCCAGGGGTTCTTACTCCAACTGGAACTGTACCCGGCCACCGTAAGACCCACTCCCTCGGGAGTGCTCTGGAGTGGGCGAATGCAGTCTGGATTGGCCCAGACTCAGCGAAGGAGCACTACCCAGAGTTTACCTGCCGTTATTGTGCCGTGTTTGATCACACTCCAGAGGGCCGAGCGGCGGGAGAACGACTATTCCATCTCAGGCAGGAGAAGAGGAGCGCCCAGGATTACGCGCTGGAGTTCCGGACCTTGGCAGCAGGATCTGGGTGGAACGACAGGGCCCTTATCGACCACCACCGGTGTAGTCTCCGGGAGGACGTCCGCAGGGAGCTAGCGTGTCGGGACACTGCTCTTTCCCTGGATGAGCTGATTGACATGTCCATCCGACTGGACAATCTGCTGGCTGCCCGCGGGCGTTCGGAGAGGGTCCTGTTCGTTCCACCACCCAGCACCTCCGCTCCCATTCCGATGGAGTTGGGAGGAGCCGTGCCGAGGGGTACTGGAGGAGGAGGCCCCCCCTGTACCAGCTGTGGTCGGAGAGGACACATGGCCGATCGGTGCCGGGGGTGTCCGTCTGGGAGTCGAGATGGCAGGCAGAACACTTCTCGATCACCCCAGGTGAGTCAGCACCAAACTCACCCAGAACCCCCTGTTAGTCACATGTTTGTCTTGATTTTTTTCCAAAAAATGTTCCCTCTTCCCAGCCTAGGGCGCTAGTCGATTCAGGCGCAGCTGGGAACTTTATGGATCGCGGACTCGCCCTTAAGTTAGGTGTTCCGCTTGTGCCGATAGATTCTCCCTTTCCCGTGCACTCCCTAGATAGCCGGCCATTAGGGTCAGAGGTGGTTAGGGAGACCACGGTTCCACTGGACATGGTGACGCAGGGAATCACAGGGAGCGTATCAGTCTCTATATCATTGATTCTCCTGCGTTTCCAGTGGTGCTAGGGATTCCCTGGCTGGCCTGGCACAATCCTAAAATTTCGTGGAGACAGGGTGTTCTCCAGGGGTGGTCAGAGGAGTGTTCTGGAAGGTAAACGCTGCGCTTCCCAAGAGTCACGTGTACCCATTGTCCCAAGAGGAGACGTTGGCTATGGAGACATATGTCACAGAGTCTCTGGGACAGGGGTACATTCGGCCCTCCATCTCACCAGTCTCCTCGAGTTTCTTTTTTGTGAAGAAAAAGGAGGGATTATGATGGAGAGGCGGACGGAGCTTTCAACAGGTTGAAGGCGCTGTTCACGGATGCACCCGTGTTGGCGCATCCAGACCCCTCTCTAGCATTCATAGTGGAGGTGGACGCGTCCGAGGCTGGGGTGGGTGCCGTGCTATCACAGCGCTCGGGTACGCCACCAAAACTCCACCCCTGCGCTTTCTTCTCAAGGAAGCTCAGCCCAGCGGAGCGTAACTATGATGTGGGGGACGGGGAGTTGTTAGCGGTGGTCAGGGCTCTGAAGGTGTGGAGACACTGGCTTGAGGGGGCTAAGCACCCCTTTCTCATCTGGACCGACCACCAGAATCTGGAGTATATTCGGGCAGCTAGGAGACTGAACCCACGTCAGGAAAGGTGGGCCATGTTCTTCACCCGATTCCCGTTTACGTTATCTTATAAATCGCGCTCCCAGAACGTAAAGGCAGACGCAATGTCCCGCCTTTACGACACGGAGGATCGGTCCACCGAACCTACTCCCATCCTTCCCGCCTCAAGGCTGATAGCACCAGTGGTATGGGAGGTGGGCTAGGACAACGAGCGGCGTTACGGGCGGAACCCGCGCCTCCTCAGTGTCCGGCGGGGAGGAAGTAAATGCCGCTTGGTGTTCGGGACCAACTGATTCGGTGGGCTCACGTCCTACCCTCCTCGGGTCACCCTAGGGTGGCGAGGACAGTGGAGAGCCTTCGGGGGAGGTATTGGCTAAGGACGTTAGGGTTTATGTCTCCTCCTGTTCGGTATGCGCCCAGAGTAAGGCTCCTAGGCACCTTCCTAGAGGGAAGTTACAACCCCTCCCCGTTCCACAATGGCCATGGTCTCATCTATCCGTAGATTTCCTGACCGATCTTCCCCCGTCTCATGGGAACACTACGGTTCTGGTGATTGTGGATCGGTTCTCTAAGTCCTGCCGTCTCCTCCCATTGCCCGGTATCCCTACAGCCCTACAGACTGTGGAGGCATTATTCACCCACGTCTTCCGGGACTACGGGGTGCCGGAGGACATTGTTTCTAATCGGGGCCTCCAGTTCACGTCCCGAGTATTGAGGGCGTTCATGGAGCGTCTCAAATCAAATCAAATTTTATTCTGGGGGTCTCGGTCAGCCTGACCTCCGGTTATCACCCCGAGAGTAATGGGCAGGTGGAGAGAGTAAACCAGGAAGTGGGTAGGTTTCTGCGGTCGCATTGCCAGGACCGGCCAGGGGAGTGGGCGAGATACATCCCCTGGGCCGAAATGGCCCAGAACTCACTACGCCACTCCTCTACTAACGTGTCCCCCTTTCAGTGTGTGTTGGGGTACCAGCCGGTTCTGGGCCATTGAAGGGCCGCAGTGTGTAGGGCCCTTCAAAGTCCTGAGGAGAATAAACGAGTTGTGTTATCGATTACAACTCCCTTCCTATTATCGTATTAACCCCTCGTTTCATGTGTCTCTCCTCAGGCCGGTGGTAGCTGGTCCCCTGCAGGATGGTGAGGTGCCGGAGGTCCCTCCTCCCCCTCTGGACATCGAGGGGTCCCCGGCGTACACGATACGGGCCATTCTGGACTCGAGACGCCGGGTGAGGGGCCTGCAGTACCTCGTGGACTGGGAGGGGTACGGTCCGGAGGAGAGGTGCTGGGTACTGGTGGGGGACAGTTTGGATCCGTCGATGTTGAGGGATTTCCATCGCCTCCATCCGGATCGCCCTGCGCCTCGTCCTCCGGGTCGACCTCGAAGCCGGTGTTGGCGCGCAGCGGGTGCCGCGCGTCAGGGGGGGGTACTGTCACGACTCCGACCGAAGGTGGCTCCCCTTCCCGTTCAGGTGGCGCTCGGCGGTCGTCGTCGCCGGCCTACTAGCTGCCACTGATTCTTTTCTCCCCCTCCTTATGTGTTTATTGATTACACCTGTTTTGAGTTGGTTGTAATTAGTTGGGCTTTATTAGTCAGCTGGCCTGCCCATTTCTTTGTGCGGGATTGATTATTGTAACCCTGGTGTTTGTTACAGACGAACGTGTTTGTGTATGATCGTATATAGTGTTGGACTGTTTTCGTTCCCTGTGTCTAGGGCATTTTGGTTTTGAGCACCCAGTGTTTAGTGGGGTGGCCGTGGTTCACCGTGTGTGCATTAAAAGAGCACTATATCGAACTCTCAACAACACGAAGAATTATCTATCCAAAATGGAGATGGGTAAACCACTTCTCCAATCTTTTTGGCTCTATAACAAAGAATAAAGAGCAAAAACATATACATGATCAAATACAAATCTTAGAATCAACTATTAAAGACTACCAGAACCCACTGGATTCTCCAATTAACTTGAATGAGCTACAGGACAAAATAAAAACCCTCCAACCCAAAAAGGCCTGTGGTGTTGATGGTGTCCTTAATGAAATGATCAAATATACAGACAACAAATTCCAATTGGCTATACTAAAACTCTTTAACATCATCCTTAGCTCTGGCATCTTCCCCAATATTTGGAACCAAGGACTGATCACCGCAATCCACAAAAGTGGAGACAAATTTGACCCCAATAACTACCGTGGAATATGCGTCAACAATAACCTTGGGAAAATCCTCTGCATTATCATTAACAGCAGACTCGTACACTTCCTCAATGAAAACAATGTACTGAGCAAATGTCAAATTGGCTTTTTACCAAATTACCGTACAACAGACCATGTATTCACCCTGCACACCCTAATTGACAACCAAACAAACCAAAACAAAGGCAAAGTCTTCTCATGCTTTGTTGATTTCAAAAAAGCCTTCGACTCAATTTGGCATGAGGGTTCTGCTATACAAACTGATGGAAAGTGGTGTTGGGGGTAAAACATACGACATTATAAAATCCATGTACACAAACAACAAGTGTGCGGTTAAAATTGGAAAAAAACAAACACATTTCCTCACACAGGGTCGTGGGGTAAGTAAGGGATGAACCTTAAGCCCCACCCTCTTCAGCAGGGTAGCCTAGCGGTTAGAGTGTTGGACTAGCAACCGAAAGGTTGCAAGTTCGAATCCCCAAGCTGACAAGGTACAAATCTGTCGTTCTGCCCCTGAACAGGCAGTTAACCCTCTGTTCCTAGGCCGTCATTGAAAATAAGAATTTGTTCTTAACTGACTTGCTTAGTAAAAAATTAAAAACATATATATCAACGAATTGGCACGGGCACTAGATAAGTCTGCAGCACCCGGCCTCACCCTACTAGAATCTGAAGTCAAATGTCTACTGTTTGCTGATGATCTGGTGCTTCTGTCACCAACCAATGAGGGCCTACAGCAGCACCAAGATATTCTGCACAGATTCTGTCAGACCTGGGCCCTGACAGTAAATCTCAGTAAGACCAAAATAATGGTGTTCCAAAAAAGGTCCAGTCGCCAGAACCACAAATACAAATTCCATCTAGACACCGTTGCCCTAGAGCACACAAAAAACTATACATACCTTGGCCTAAACATCAGCACCACAGGTAACTTCCACAAAGCTGTGAACGATCTGAGAGACAAGGCAAGAAGGGCATTCTATGCCATCAAAAATAACATACATTTCAACATACCAATTAGGATCTGGCTAAAAATACTTGAATCAGTCATAGAGCCCATTGCCCTTTACGGTTCTGAGGTCTGGGGACCGCTCACCAACCAAGACTTCACAAAATGGGACAAACACCAAATTGAGACTCTGCATGCAGAATTCTGCAAAAATACCCTCAGTACAACGTAGAACACCAAATAATGCATGCAGAGCACAATTAGGCCGATACCCACTAATTACCAAAATCCAGAAAAGAGCTGTTAAATTCTACAACCACCTAAAAGGAAGCGATTCCCAAACCTTCCATAACAAAGCCATCACCTACAGAGAGATGAACCTGGAGAAGAGTCCCCTAAGCAAGCTGGTCCTGGGGCTCTGTTCACAAACACAAACACACCCTACAGAGCCCCAGGACAACAGCACAATTAGACCCAACCAAATCATGAGAAAACAAAAAGATAACTACTTAACACATTGGAAAGAATTAACAAAAAAACAGAGCAAACTAGAATGCTATTTGGCCCTACACAGAGAGTACACAGCGGCAGAATACCTGACATTGTGACTGACCCAAAATTAAGGAAAGCTTTGACTATGTACAGACTCAGTGAGCATAGCCTTGCTATTGAGAAAGGCCGCCGTAGGCAGACATGGCTCTCAAGAGAAGACAGGCTATGTGCTCACTGCCCACAAAATGAGGTGGAAACTGAGCTGCACTTCCTAACCTCCTGCCCAATGTATGACCATATTAGAGAGACATATTTCCCTCAGATTACACAGATCCACAAAGAATTCGAAAACAAATCCAATTTTGAAAAACTCCAATATCTACTGGGTGAAATTCCACAGTGTGCCATCACAGCAGCAAGATTTGTGACCTGTTGCCACGAGAAAAGGGCAACCAGTGAAGAACAAACACCATTGTAAATACAACCCATATTTATGCTTATTTATTTTATCTTGTGTCCTCTAACCATTCATACATTGTTAAAACACTGTATATATATAATATGACATTTGTAATGTCTTTATTGTTTTGAAACTTCTGTATGTGTAATGTTTACTGTTCATTTTTGTTGTTTTTCACTTTATATATTCACTTTGTATGTTGTCTACCTCACTTGCTTTGGCAATGTTAACACATGTTTCCCATGCCAATAAAGCCCTTGAATTGAATTGAATTGACATTAACCTGCTGTTGTAGAG
>NC_056453.1:33032531-33120031 GCF_018296145.1 Oncorhynchus tshawytscha
CAGGACCACAAATACAAATTCCATCTAGACACTGTTGCCCTAGAGCACACAAAAAAACTATACATACCTTGGCCTAAACATCAGCGCCACATGTAACTTGCACAGAGGTGTGAACGATCTGAGAGACAAGGAAAGAAAGGCCTTCTATTCCATCAAAAGGAACATAAAATTTGACATACCAAGTAGAATCTGGCAAAAAAATACTTGAATCAGTCATATAAAACATTGACATTTATGGTTGTGAGGTCTGGTGTCCGCTCACCAACCAAGACTTCACAAAATGGGACAAACACCATATTGAAACTCTGCACGCAAAAATCTGCAAAAAATATCCTCCGTGTACAACGTAGAACACCAAATAATGCATGCAGAGCAAAATTAGGCCGATACCTTCTAATTATCAAAATCCAGAAATGAGCCGTTAAATTCTATAACCACCTAAAAGGAAGCGATTCCCCAAACCTTCCACAACAAAGCCATCACCTACAGAGAGATGAACCTGGAGAAGAGTCCCTAAGCAAGCTGGTCCTGGGGCTCTGTTCTAAACACCACAAACAGACCCCACAGAGCCCCAGGACAGCAGCACAATTAGACCCAACCAAATCATGAGAAAACAAAAAGATAATTACTTGACACATTGGAAAAAAATAACAAAAAACAGAGCAAACTAGAATGCTATTTGGCCTAAACAGAGAGTACACAGCGGCAGAATACCTGACCACTGTGACTGACCCAAAATTAAGGAAAGCTTTGACTATGTACAGACTCAGTGAGCACAGCCTTGCTATTGAAAGCCGCGTAGGCAGACATGGCTCTCAGAAGACAGGCTTTGTGCTCACTGCCCCTAAAATGAGGTTTCCACCTCACAAAATGAGGTGGAAACTGAGCTGCACTTCTAACCTCCTGCCCAATGTATGACCATATTAGAGACATATTTCCCTCAGATTACACAGATCCACAAAGAATTCGAAAACAAATCCAATTTTGAAAAACTCCCATATCTACTGGGAGACATGAACCTGCTGTAGTAGAGAGAGAGAGACCCAACCAAATCATGAGAAAACAAAAAGATAACTACTTAACACATTGGAAAGAATTAACAAAAAAAAAACAGAGCAAACTAGAATGCTATTTGGCCCTACACAGAGAGTACACAGCGGCAGAATACCTGACCACTGTGACTGACCCAAAATTAAGGAAAGCCTTGACTATGTACAGACTCAGTGAGCATAGCCTTGCTATTGAGAAAGGCCGCCGTAGGCAGACATGGCTCTCAAGAGAAGACAGGCTATGTGCTCACTGCCCACAAAATGAGGTGGAAACTGAGCTGCACTTCCTAACCTCCTGCCCAATGTATGACCATATTAGAGAGACATATTTCCCTCAGATTACACAGATCCACAAAGAATTCGAAAACAAATCCAATTTTGAAAAACTCCCATATCAACTGGGTGAAATTCCACAGTGTGCCATCACAGCAGCAAGATTTGTGACCTGTTGCCACGTGAAAAGGGCAACCAGTGAAGAACAAACACCATTGTAAATACACCCATATTTATGCTTATTTATTTTATCTTGTGTCCTTTAACCATTTGTACATTGTTAAAACACTGTATATATATATATATATGACATTTGTAATGTCTTTATTGTTTTGAAACTGTATGTGTGATGTTTACTGTTAATTTTTATTGTTTATTTCACTTTATATATTCACTTTATATATTATCTACCTCACTTGCTTTGGCAATGTTAACACATGTTTCCCATGCCAATAAAGCCCTTGAATTGAATTGAATTGAGAGAGAGACATAACCTGCTGTAGTAGAGAGAGAGACATAACCTGCTGTAGTAGAGAGAGAGACATTAACCTGCTGTAGTAGAGAGAGAGACATGAACCTGCTGTAGTAGAGAGAGAGATTAACCTGCTGTAGTAGAGAGAGAGACATGAACCTGCTGTAGTAGAGAGAGAGACATTAACCTGCTGTAGCAGAGAGAGAGACATCAACCTGCTGTAGCAGAGAGAGAGACATCAACCTGCTGTAGCAGAGAGCGAGACATCAACCTGCTGTAGCAGGAGAGAGACATTAACCTGCTGTAGTAGAGAGAGAGACATTAACCTGCTGTAGCAGAGAGAGAGACATCAACCTGCTGTAGCAGAGAGCGAGACATCAACCTGCTGTAGCAGAGAGAGAGACATCAACCTGCTGTAGCAGAGAGCGAGACATCAACCTGCTGTAGCAGAGAGAGAGACATTAACCTGCTGTAGCAGAGAGAGAGACATCAACCTGCTGTAGCAGAGAGAGAGACATCAACCTGCTGTAGTAGAGAATTAAAGTATTTGTCTAATTTATTGTGCTTCTGCTCCACTATCCTGGAGCGTGTTTTGTGTAGCTTGTTATTGGCCATAAGTCTTCAAAGTGGCATTAGGCTATAGAACCTCAGTGTGTTGCAATAGTTAGGAGACATCTAATCAGTATAAATTGGAATTAAATTCAGGGAATTATAATTTAAAGGACAAGGATAGGCTTCAACAACCAATAGCCAACAGGTAAGCTGCTACTTAATATTCTGAATGGAGTTGTTGTTTGTAACTGTAGGATCAGAAAGCACATGCACTGAAGCCTCAGTTAGCCTAGCTAGCTATTATTAGCTAGCTTAGCTAGCTTCTCTTCACAGTATGATGTATGCAGTCCAAAACAGGTTCTTCCAAATTATATATTATATATTCCGAACCATATTTAGGCAGCCATATTCTTTGAGTGTTGCTTGGGTGATTGTTCATGTCTCTGTGTTAGTTTGCATAAGTTTAGGCTGTTTAGGTTTTCACATTCCGTTTGTTGTTTTTGTATTGTTCGTGTTTCATCTTTATTAAAGAAGTATTTTATTAACCACGCTGCATTTTGGTCCGACACTCTTTCGACGGAAGAAAACCGTAACAAGTTGTCTCTATATTTAAAAAATATAATTATTAATTTTGGGTCCTGGTTGGAAAGTCGCAGGTCCATTTCGGAAAAGGGTGCAACTTTTGGCGAGGGCATTCCTTCACCATGTGTGGACAGAGCAATGCAATTTTACAAATATAAAACACAGCCTTTTGGACAACATCAAGTTCATAAATATGTTTAGAGATTGGTTGGTTTTTCTGGACGCTTCAGGCCAGATCTTCTTTATAGCCATATCTGCTCAGCAGGCTGTCATTCAACTATGCCCCTCACCTGCTCTTCATCAGCAGGATGGGATGTCCATCAGTACACGTCACCACACACACACACACACACACAGAAACGCACACACACACACACACACACACACACACACACACACACACACACACACACACACACACACACACACACACACACACACACACACACACACACACACACACAAACACTCCCATGGGCATTGTACAGGCCTGATCAGAAGTATGCTTGGATTTATCAGCCAGTTAAATGTCAAATGTTCAATTAGTCTAGAGAAGATAGTACTGTAGTATTGTAGCAACATAGTACTGTAGTATTGTAGTACCATAGCACCGTAGTATTGCAGTAACATAGCACTGCAGTATTGTAGTAACATAGTACTGTAGTATTGTAGCAACACAGTACTGTAGTATTGTAGTACCATAGCACCGTAGTATTGCAGTAACATAGCACTGTAGTATTGTAGTAACACATTACTGTAGTATTGCAGTAACATAGCACTGTAGTATTGTAGTAACATAGTACTGTAGTATTGTGGTAGCATAGTACTGTAGTATTGCAGCAACATAGTACTGTAGTATTGTAGTAACATAGTACTGTTGTATTGTAGTAGCATAGTACTGTAGTATTGCAGTAGCATAGCACTGTAGTATTGTAGTAACACAGTACCATAGTATTGTAGTGACATACTATTATGGTATTGCAGTAACATAGTACTGTAGTATTGTAGTAGCATAGCACTGTAGTATTGTAGTAACATAGTACTGTGGTATTGTAGTAACTGTAATGCTCCGGGTGTCGTGGGTGTGGAGTCAACTGCAGGAAACAGAATTTCAATGCTGTGCGTCTTTTTAATCGCGCTTAACACACCACAGGGTGCTCACAAAAGTAACATACAAAACACAACAGAGCCGAAGGTTACAATGAAATAATCCCGCACAACAACCAGGCGGGCCGGCTGTCTAATAAAGACAAACTAATTAACCCTACACAGGTGCTACCACTAAACATACAAGGAGGGGAGGAAAAAACAATCAGTGGCAGCTAATAGGCCGGTGACGACGACCGCCGAGCGCCACCCGCCCGGGAAAAGGAAACACCCTCGGTCGGACTCGTGACAGTAACATAGTATTGTAGTATTGCAGTAACATAGTACTGTAGTATTGTAATAACATAGCACTGTAGTATTGTAGTAGCATAGTACTGTAATATTGCAGTAACATGCTACTGTAGTTTTGCAGTAACATGGTACTGTAGTTTTGCAGTAACATAGTACCGTAGTATTGTAGTAACATATTGTTACGGTTTTCTTGCGGTGAAGGAGAGTCGGACCAAAATGCAGCGTGGTATTCTTGATACATGTTTAATGACGATGAAAAAACGAACAATACAAAAACACCAAACGTAACGTGAAAACCTATACAGCCTATCTGGTGCAAACAAACACAGAGACAGGAACAATCACCCACCAAACACTCAAAGAAATGGCTGCCTAAATATGGTTCCCAATCAGAGACAACGATAAACACCTGTCTCTGATTGAGAACCACTCCAGACAGCCATAGACTATGCTAGAAAACCCCACTAAGCCACAATCCCAAAACCTACGAAAAACCCCAAGACAAAACACACCACATAATAAACTCATGTCATACCCTGGCCTGACCAAAATAATAAAGAAAACACAGAATACTAAGACCAGGGCATGACACATTTTATCATAGTATTGTAGTACCATAGTACTGTAGAGTTGTAGTAACATAGTACTGTAGTAGCATAGTACTGTTATAGTGTAGTAACATAGTACTGTAGTATTGTAGTAACATAGCACTGTAGTAATGTAGTAGCATAGTACTGCAGTATTGTAGTACCATAGTACTCTAGTATTGTAGCACCATAGTACAGTGTTATTGTAGTACCATAGTACTCTAGTATTATAGTGCCATATTAATGTAGTATTGTAGTAACGTATTCCCATTTTACTGTAGTATTGTTGCACCATAGTACTGTAGTATTATAGTAACATTATCCATTTTACTGTAGTATTGTAGTAACATAGTCCCATTGTACTGCAGTAATGCGGAACCATAGTACTGTAGTATTGTAGTACCATAGTACTGTAGTATTGTAGTAACATAGTACTGTAGTGACATAGTACTGTACTATTGCAGTAACATAGTACTGTTGTATTGTAGCATCATAGTACCGTAGTATTGTAGTAACATAGTATTGTGGTATTGTAGTACCATATTACCGCAGTACCATATTGTAGTATTGTAGTAACATAGCACTGTAGTATTGCAGTAGCATAGTACTGCAGTATTGTAGTACCATAGTACTCTAGTATTGTAGCACCATAGTATTGTGGTATTGTAGTACCATAGTACTCTAGTATTGTAGCACCATTTTACTGCAGTATTGTAGCACCATAGTACTGTAGTATTGTAGCACCATAGTACCATGGTATTGTAGTAACACCGTACTGTAGTATTGCAGTAACACAGTACTGTAGTATGGTAGTAACATAGCACTGTAGTAACATAGTACTGTAGTATTGTAGTAACATAGTACCATATTATTGTAGTAACATACTATTGTGGTATTGCAGTAACACAATACTGCGGTATTGTAGTATCATAGTACTGTAGTATTGCAGTAACACAGTACTGTAGTATCACAGTAACACAGTACTGTAGTATTGCAGTAACATAGTACCGTAGTATTGTAGTAACATACTATTGTAGTATTGCAGCAACATAGTACTGCAGTATTGTAGTGACATAGCACTGTAGTATTGTAGTAGCATAGTACTGTAATATTGCAGTAACATGGTACTGTAGTTTTGCAGTAACATAGTATCATAGTATTGTAGTACCATAGTACTGTAGAATTGTAGTGACATAGTACTGTAGTAGCATAGTACTGTTATAGTGTAGTAACATAGCATTGTAGTATTGCAGCACCATAGTACCGTAGTATTGTATTAACATAGTATTGTGATATTTTAGTACCATATTACTGCAGTACCATATTGTAGTATTGTAGCACTGTAGTAATGTAGTAGCATAGTACTGCAGTATTGTAGTACCATATTACTCTAGTATTGTAGCACCATAGTACGGTGGTATTGTAGGGCCATAGCACTATAGTATTATAGTGCCATATTAATGTAGTATTGTAGTAATGTATTCCCATTTTACTGTGGCATTGTAGTAACATAGTACTGTAGTATTGTAGTAACATAGTCCCATTGTACTGCAGTAATGCGGAACCATAGTACTGTAGTATTGTAGTAACATAGTACTGTAGTGACATAGTACTGTAGTATTGCAGTAACATAGTACTGTTGTATTGTAGGACCATAGTACCGTAGTATTGTAGTAAAATAGTATTGTGTTATTGTAGTACCATATTACCGCAGTACCATACTGTAGTATTTTAGTAACATAGCACTGTAGTATTGCAGTAGCATAGTACTGCAGTATTGTAGCACCATAGTACTGAGGTATTGTTTACCGTAGTACTCTAGTATTGTAGCACCATAGTACTGCAGCATTGTAGTACCGTAGTACTCTAGTATTGTAGCACCATAGTACTGCAGTATTGTAGTACCATAGTACTCTAGTATTGTAGCACCATAGTATTGCGGTATTGTAGTACCGTAGTACTCTAGTATTGTAGCACCATAGTACTGTGGTATTGTAGTACCATAGTACCATAGTAGTATAGTGCCATATTAAAGTAATATTTTAGTAACATGTTCCCATTTTACTGCAGTACTGTAGCACCATAGTACCGTTAGTATTGTATTGTAGTAACATAGTACTGTAGTGACATAGTACTGTAGTATTGCAGTAACATAGTACTGTTGTATTGTAGGACCATAGTACCGTAGTATTGTAGTAAAATAGTATTGTGTTATTGTAGTACCATATTACCGCAGTACCATACTGTAGTATTGTAGTAACACAGTACTGTAGTATTGCAGTAACATAGTACTGCAGTATTGTAGTAACATAGTACTGTAGTATTGTAGTAACATAGTCCCATTGTACTGTAGTAATGTGGTGCCATAGTACTGTAGTAACATAATACCATTGTACTGTAGTATTGTAGTAACATAGTACTGTAGTAACATGGTACTGTAGTATTGGAGTAGCATTGTCCCATTGTACTGAAGTACTGTAGTACCATAGAACTGTAGTAACATAGTGTCTTAGTAATGTAGTATTGCAGCAACATAGTCCCATAGTACTGTAGTACTGTTGTACCATACTACTGTAGTAACATAATACCGTAGTACTGTAGTATTGTAGTACCATAGTACTGTAGCAACATAGTCCCATTGTACTGTAGTGCTGCATTACCATAGCACTGTAGTAACATAGTACCATAGTGCTGTAGTATTGTAGTAGCAGTCCCGTAGTACTGTAGTATTGTAGTAACGTAGTGCTGTAGTAGAGTTGAATCGTAGTGCTGTTGTGTTGCAGTACTATAGTATTTTAGTAATATAGTACCATAGTACTGTAGTATTATAGTACCTTGGTACTGTAGTAACATAGTACAGTAGTACTGTAGTATTGTAGTACAATAATAATGTAGTGATATAGTGCCACTGTACTGTAGTATTGCAGTACTATTGTAGAGTAGTAGCGTGGTACTGCAGTATTTTAGTACCATAGTACTGTAGTACCATAGTACTGTAGTTTTGTAGTACCATAGTACTGTATTACCATAGTACTTTAGTACCATAGTACTGTAGTATTGTAGTACCATAGTACAGTATGTTTTGTAGTACCATAGTACTGTAGTAACATATTACTGTAGTACATTAGTATTGTAGTACCATTTTACTGTAGTAAAACAGTACCATGGTACTGTTGTACTGTAGTAATGGTATTGTATTACCATAGTAACACAGTACTGTAGTACTGTAGTAACATAGTACTGTGGTACTGTAGTATCATAGTAACATAGTACTGTAATATTGTAGTACCCCAGTCACATAGTACTGTAGTACCATAGTAACATAGTACTGTAGTATTGTAATACCATAGTAACATAGTGTTGTTGTACTGTAGTAAATAGTAATGTAGTGACATAGTAACTTAGTACTGTGGTATCATATTACCATAATACTGTAGTATTGTAGGATTCTAGTATTGTTGTCACGCCCTGGTCTTAGTATTTTGTGTTTTCTTTCTTTATTTGGCCAGGCCAGGGTGTGACATGGGTTTATTTTGTGGTGTGTTTGTGTATTGGGGTTTTCGTAGGTTTTGGGATTGTGGCTTAGTGGGGTGTTCTAGCAAAGTCTATGGTTGCCTGAGGCGGTTCTCAATCAGAGGCAGGTGATTCTCGTTGTCTCTGATTGGGAACCATATTTAGGCAGCCATATTCTTTGAGTGTTTCGTGGGTGATTGTTCCTGTCTCTGTGTTAGTTTACACCAGTTTAGGCTGTTTCGGTTTTCACGTTACGTTTATTGTTTTTGTATTATTCGTGTTTCGTCTTCATTAAAGATGTATCGAATTAACCACACTGCATTTTGGTCTGACTCTCCTTCGACGGAAGAAAACCGTACCAATTATAGTAGTTTAGTTCCATATTACTGTAGTATTGTAGCACCATACTATTGTAGTATTGTAGCACCATAGTAACATAGTACTGTAGTATAATATAAACTAAGTACTGTAGTATGGAGTAACATAGTTGTGTAGTACTGTAGCACCAAAGAGTGTGCAAAGCTGTCATCAAGGCAAAGGTGGCTATGAAACATCTCAAATATAACATTGTTTTTGATTTGTTAAAAACTTTTTGGTTACTACATGATTCCATATGTGTTATGTCATAGTTTTGATATCTTCATTGCTATTCTACAATGTAGAAAATAGTACAAATGAAGAAAAACCCTTGAATGAGTAGGTGTGTCCAAACTTTAGACATGTACTGTAGCTATGTTATCCTTACTCATTGTGTTATTATTTCAAAATATTTTTTATATTTTCTCTCTGCATTGTAAGTAAGCATTTCACTTTTAGTCTACACTTGTTGTTTACGAAGCTTGGGACGAATAGAATTTGATTTGATTGTTTTGAGACAATGAGTGAGGCTTAGATTGACAAGGTTAGAGCTTAGAACTAGGAACAGGAATTTTTCTGGACGGGTCACTTAGTTTTGATAAATAATTAAATCTGTGATAGGTTTGTACCTACATGTATTTCCATAGTCCAAAATCTATCTAGCCATCTAATGTGGAGTTCCCACCACGTTGGTTACTATCCTATAATATTAGGGGTTAAGTGTAGATTTTAGAAAGGGCACAGTTGTTTTAGACAGGCCTCAGACATACTTAGCATACTGGAATATGAATGTCCCAAATGTGTTTTCAATGTTTAGAAATCATTATTTGTTGTATAATTAGCCCGGCCACAGTATGACTGAATGCTATCTTGAATATTTTGAGAAGAAACAAAGTTACAACTGCGTCTGGTTTGCTCCCAGCCAGGTCTCTAGACAAACTGTACAACTTTGCCGAGTGTGCTGGTCTGCATCTGGTCCTGGGGTTCAACGCCCTGCAGAGAAACCCTGACTCCTCCTGGAACTCCTCCTCAGCCTTCAGCTTACTCAAATACAGCGCCGGGAAGAAATACAACATCTCCTGGGAACTGGGAAACGGTCAGTATCTACTACACCACACTATATACTGCATTTCAAATATTGTACAATGTATGGTATTTAACACAGCAAAATTCTAAAGCATTGGACAGCACTGTACCTACAGGGGTATACAGGTGTATACGGGGTATAAAGGGGTATTCGGGGGTATACGGGCGCATACGGGGTATACGGGGGTATACAGGGGTATAAAGGGGTATACAGGGGTATACAGGGGTATAAAGGGGTATACAGGGGTATAAAGGGGTATAAAGGGGTATACGGGGTATAAAGGGGTATACAGGGGTATACATGGGTATAAAGGGGTATACAGGGGTATAAAGGGGTATACAGGGGTATAAAGGGGTATACGGGGTATAAAGGGGTATACAGGGGTATAAAGGGGTATACGGGGGTATACGGGGGTATACAGGGGTATAAAGGGGTATACAGGGGTATAAAGGTGTTATGACTGGTTTCATAAAGGTGTTATGACTGGTTTCATAAAGGTGTAATGACTGGTTTCATAAAGGTGTTATGACTGGTTTCATAAAGGTGTAATGACTGGTTTCATAAAGGTGTTATGACTGGTTTCATAAAGGTGTAATGACTGGTTTCATAAAGGTGTAATGACTGGTTTCATAAAGGTGTTATGACTGGTTTCATAAAGGTGTTATGACTGGTTTCATAAAGGTGTTATGACTGGTTTCATAAAGGTGTTATGACTGGTTTCATAAAGGTGTAATGACTGGTTTCATAAAGGTGTTATGACTGGTTTCATAAAGGTGTAATGACTGGTTTCATGAAGGTGTAATGACTGGTTTCATAAAGGTGTTATGACTGGTTTCATAAAGGTGTTATGACTGGTTTCATAAAGGTGTAATGACTGGTTTCATAAAGGTGTAATGACTGGTTTCATGAAGGTGTAATGACTGGTTTCATAAAGGTGTAATGACTGGTTTCATAAAGGTGTAATGACTGGTTTCATGAAGGTGTAATGACTGGTTTCATGAAGGTGTAATGACTGGTTTCATAAAGGTGTAATGACTGGTTTCATGAAGGTGTAATGACTGGTTTCATAAAGGTGTAATGACTGGTTTCATAAAGGTGTAATGACTGGTTTCATGAAGGTGTAATGACTGGTTTCATGAAGGTGTAATGACTGGTTTCATAAAGGTGTAATGACTGGTTTCATAAAGGTGTAATGACTGGTTTCATAAAGGTGTAATGACTGGTTTCATAAAGGTGTAATGACTGGTTTCATGAAGGTGTAATGACTGGTTTCATGAAGGTGTAATGACTGGTTTCATAAAGGTGTTATGACTGGTTTCATAAAGGTGTAATGACTGGTTTCATAAAGGTGTTATGACTGGTTTCATAAAGGTGTAATGACTGGTTTCATAAAGGTGTAATGACTGGTTTCATGAAGGTGTAATGACTGGTTTCATAAAGGTGTAATGACTGGTTTCATAAAGGTGTAATGACTGGTTTCATGAAGGTGTAATGACTGGTTTCATAAAGGTGTAATGACTGGTTTCATAAAGGTGTTATGACTGGTTTCATAAAGGTGTAATGACTGGTTTCATAAAGGTGTTATGACTGGTTTCATGAAGGTGTAATGACTGGTTTCATAAAGGTGTAATGACTGGTTTCATGAAGGTGAAGGTGTTATGACTGGTTTCATAAAGGTGTAATGACTGGTTTCATAAAGGTGTAATGACTGGTTTCATGAAGGTGTAATGACTGGTTTCATGAAGGTGTAATGACTGGTTTCATGAAGGTGTAATGACTGGTTTCATGAAGGTGTAATGACTGGTTTCATAAAGGTGTAATGACTGGTTTCATAAAGGTGTTATGAATGCCTTATGTATAACTCCTAGTGGCTATACACTATACAATATGATAGTAGCAATTCTATGATATATACAGCACATAAATGACAGTATAATAGACTTCCCAGTACATTGCTTACTTCTAGCTGCTCTGGTAAAGAAGTTGATATCATTGGCAGTGCTCATGATAACAAAACAAAATAAGTACTGGTGCTGGCCAAAGCCTTGAGAGGGCATGCAAATGTGTACGTTTTGACTCTGAGTCATAATTGAAAGGAAGCCTTTCAAAGAGTGAAGAGAGAGAGAGGTGAATATTTAGGCATGATGAAGGATGGAATGGTTTTTAAAAGGAGAAGTTGACAGCTGATGACTTTCTATGTGGTGCAGTCGACCCCTGCCAAAATGACAGATACAAGCACTCTCGCCAGAAGGTAGAAGCTGTGAGGTCAATGTGGGATTCTCTCCAACACTCTTGTGTTGGACAGCGTTAGAAAGACACGCTGTGTCTCACTGAAATACCATCATGAGTTTAGTTCTGGAGGTAGACCTGAGCGATATCCTTAGATAGACCAGCTGCAACATCAAAAAATTAGCTTTTTGGTTTTAATTTAAGGCTAGGGTTAGGAATTAAGGGTAGCAGTGTGGTTAAGGTTTGGTTAGGCATTAGGGATAGCAGTGTGGTTAAGGTTAGGGTTAGGCATTAGGGATAGCAGTGTGGTTAAGGTTAGTGTTAGGCAGTAGGGATAGCAGTGTGGTTAAGGTTAGGGTTAGGCATTAGGTTAGGGTTAAGGCCAGGGTTAGTTTAAAATCTGATTTTATGACTTTTTCTATTGCTTTAATTTCCTTCCTCTCTCCATCTCTCTCCAGAGCCTAATGGCTACCGAAGCATGGTGGGTCAGACAGTTAACAGTACCCAGCTAGCCAAGGACTACACCATGCTGAGAACACTACTGCAATCTGTACGCTACTACAGCCGAGCACACCTCTACGGCCCTAACGCTGGACCACCACGCAAGAACGCCATTCTGCTGCTCGACGGGTGAGTCACCTCACTGACGCCGTTTCAATTATAGATGCATTATGGATTGTCAATATAGTCAACAAAGTCCTAAACTATAGTATAAAACCATCTTTTGGAAATATGGTTTAAACAGTACACACACACACACACACACACACACACACACACACACACACACACACACACACACACACACACACACACACACACACACACACACATACACAGGCACAGACACAGACACACAAACACAAACACACACACAGGCCCAGTGTTTATGTAGAGGTCTCCAGTCTGGTGGTCCCAGGTCCTGGTCAAGTTAAATAGGCTGTCAGCTGAATAGAGTGTCAGTGGATTGATAAGGTGGCCGAGTGATTTCCCACCTGTCCTCTCTCTTCTCTCCTCTTTCTCCTCTTTCTCCTCTCCTCTCTCTCTCTCTCCTCTCTTCTCTCCTCTCTCTCCTCTCTCTCTCCTCTTTCTCCTCTCTCTCTCTCTCTCTCTTTCTCCTCTTTCTCTCTCTTCTCTCCTCTTTCTCCTCTCTTCTCTCCTCTCTCTCCTCTCTTCTCTCCTCTTTCTCTCTTCTCTCTTTCTCTCTCTTCTCTCCTCTCTCTCCTCTCTTCTCTCCTCTTTCTCCTCTCTCTCTCCTCTTTCTCCTCTCTTCTCTCTTCTCTCTCTCTTCTCCTCTTTCTCCTCTTCTCTCCTCTTTCTCCTCTCTTCTCTCCTCTCTCTCCTCTCTTCTCTCCTCTTTCTCCTCTCTTCTCTCCTCTTTCTCCTCTCTTCTCTCCTCTCTCTCTCTCTTCTCTCTCTTTCTCCTCTCTTCTCTCTCTTTCTCCTCTCTTCTCTCCTCTCTCTCTCTCTCTCTCCTCTTTCTCCTCTCTTTCTCCTCTTTCTCCTCTCTCTCTCCTCTCTCTCTCAGACCAGAGGATCTTTGTCTAGACCTCTATCTTAGATCCACTATTGGGACTTGCTATAAACAGGAGATTTGTTATATATTACATGGTGAATTTTTTCCACTGCGCAAAGATTGGATTTGTTAGACCAACATTCTAGAGCAGGGGTCCCCCCCCCCCCAAACTGTTCACACCCCTCTTGTTTGTGGAGGGAATTTTGCAGGTTTAAAGTTTATTTCCTGCAATTCTTCTAATTTTATAATTGGGTGCAAAGAAAATGTTGCATTTAAAAAAATATATATTCTTGCAATTTTTTATGTTTTATATGTCTCAATGTAATCAAGGTATGGAATGATTGTTATTTTGAAATATAGTCTGTTTGTAACGGCATTCTTCTATCTCCTCCTCTGATGAAGAGGTAGAACAAGGATCGGACCAAAATGCAGCGTGATGATGATTCATAATATAATTTTAATGAACCAAAAATACAATACAAGCGGAAACTACAAAATAATGAAAAGTGAAAACCGAAACAGCCCTATCTGGTGCAAACACATAGACAGGAACAATCACCCACAAAATACACAGTGAAACCCAGGCTACCTAAATATGGTTCCCAATCAGAGACAACGAGAATCACCTGACTCTGATTGAGAACCGCCTCAGGCAGCCAAGCCTACACTAGACACACCCCTAATCAGCCACAATCCCAATGCCTACAAAAACCCCAATAAGACAACACAATAAACCCATGTCACACCCTGGCCTGAACAAATAATTAAAGAAAACACAAAATACTAAGACCAAGGCGTGACACTATTTTGGGGTTTAGTTGATGAGTTTGATTTTCAGAAAGATTTAGCCAAAACATTATGCTCTGGAACAGTGGTTCCCAGACTGTGGGACACACAGGGTTGGCAAAGGTTTTTTTGTGACCCCCGTGCCCTTCCTGCCAACCCTGCGTGCCCCACAGTTTGGGAACCACTGTTCTACAGCATAGCTGTGGGATGATTATGCAATCAGGGCAGCTAAAATAGATATGTTTGATGTAAATGTTTTGGCAAAATCTTTTCTGTAGAAACACATCAACATAGAGTATATAACAGTAATGTTAGCAATCCTCTCACTATAGCATGTAACAGCTGAGAGGATGGTTTAGAGAAAGTCTTAATAGGAATTAGTAGGAAGATACTGTAGGACAAAACATCCTGTGTGAAATGGTCTTCCAAGACTTTCTGAAAATCAAACTCATCAACTAAACCCCAAAATAGACTGTATTTCAAAATAACAATCATTTCATACCTTGATTACATTGAGACACGATCATCAAAATGTTTTAATTTGTGGGAATACTTGGGAACAGATTTCCTAAATTAAACTATTTGTTTGCTGAATTCCTGAATGTCTTTTGACAATTTAAAAAAAAGTTTTTGCAGGAGGTCCAGGCAGGTCCTCCTCTACCATCTCCTCTCCCTCCTCCTCCTCCCATCCTCTCCCTCCTCCTCCTCTCCCTCCTCCTCCTCTCCCTTCTCTCCTCTCCCTTCACCTCCTCTCCATCCTCCTCCTCTCCCTTCTCCTCCTCTCCCTCCTCCTCCTCTCCCTACTCTCCCTCCTCCTCCTCTCCCTCCTCTCTCTCCTCCTCTTCCTCCCCCGTCCTCTCCCTCCTCCTCCTCTCCCTTCTCCTTTCCCCCATTTTTTCCTCTAGTCTGTCTCTGTCTCATGGTCAGGTGTGTGTGTGTCTGTGTGTGTGTGTCTCTGTGTGTGTGTGTGTGTGTGTGTGTGCGTGTGCGTGTGCGTGTGTGTGTGTGTGCGTGTGTGTGTCTGCCACACATGTTTGTTTAGAAACAGAGGCTAAGTGAACGGAGATAACATCAGTGTCAGATAAAAGATGTAACCAAGACTAAATATCTTTAACTGGTGAGAGTCGTGCCTTTCTGACAAGCTGTTTAGATAGAAGGATCTAGACATGCCAGAAAGACTCTCAGACCCAAATAAGGAGAGTTTCAGGTTGAGACTAACCGGTCCACATGTCTTGTTTATGTTGTGACTCCTTGGCTCAAACAGTTAGAAATACACACACACACACACACACACACAGCCTGGTCGGTCAGGAGGCACATATATATGAGACTAATCAAAAGTCATTTTGTGTGTCATTCCAAAATGTTGTGCTGGTATTTCAGTGGTGTTTAAAACTGAATTAGCTGATCTCTCTTGTGTTTTCATTACCAGGTTTATGAAGAACGCTGGTTCTGTTGTGGACGCTGTAACGTGGCAACAGTAGGTATTTTACCCCTTTTTCTATCCTATATCTGCATACCTATATCACTTAGGTTCAAACACACATTCCCTATTTATTAATAACAACAACAACAACAATAATAATAACAACAACAATAACGATAATAATAATAACAAAATAATAATATCAACAAAACCAACAACAATAATAATAATACTAACAGCAATACTAATTATAATAACAATAATAACAACAACAATAAATGAATAACAATATTAACATGAATAATAATAATAATATTAACAGCAACAACAACAAAAATAATAATAGTAATATGAACAACAGTAATATTTCTAATAATAATAACAATAACTATAACAATAATAATAATAATATAAAAAATAGTGATAGTAATGATAATAAGAATAACAATAATAAAAATAATATTAATAATAATAACAACAACAACAACATCAACAATAATAATACTAATGACAACAACAATAAATATAAGAATAAGAATAATAACAACAAAATTAATAATAATAATAATAATATTAATAGAAAAGTTGTCATTAAAAAGGGTTCCAGTCAAGCTATTTTCAAGGTAGAATGTTTCAATGACTTTTACAAAATACAAGCACTAGTGAGAACCAGCTGCTGAAAGAATGATATAGGGACATCTCCCTATCCTCGACTCCCCCGTCCTCTCTCCTCCATGACCCGGAAACCGATAAGTGGTCGAGTGGTCGAGGAGAGTGTCAATTAGTTAGTAGGCGAACGGAGGAGTGTCCTCACCTCCTTGATAGCCTCCTCAATAGCCTCCTCGATAGCCTCCCCCCGCTGATGAAACACAGAAGTATCCTAGCTGAGTACTGCACAGAAGAGTTTTGAGATCTCCCACAGCATAACTAGCTACATTTATTTTTTACTACATTACAGATTTAATTTGGGATTCCACCCCTTTAAACATCATTTGCATGATGACTCACAATGGAAGAGTCTCGTTAAATACAAATGCATTTGTTTCCACATTGCCTCTCCTCCCCTTCTCACCTTGGTTATCTTTGAAAGTGAAGAGAGGATGGAGGACAGAGGAGTTGAGCAAACCAATCTCCCATGGTTTTGGATTGGTATTTCTTTCTCTCTCTCTCTCTCTCTCTCTCTCTCTCTCTCTCTCTCTCTCTCTCTCTCTCTGTCAGAATGAAATAGTATGTGCTGTAGTTTCAAAATAAGGGAATACCGCTGTTTCGTGCAAGGTATTCACATATTTCTCTCATTATCACACACGCACACACACACACACACACACACACACACACACACACACACACACACACACACACACACACACACACACACACACACACACACACACACACACACACACCACACTGCAAGAGCAGGGCCTCGTTAAGGCCAAGGTCAGGCTAGTTAAGGGAAGGGGAAGGGGAAGGTTTAGTACAACACCACCCACACTGGTAAAGGCAAACCATATGCTTTCACACGCACACACACACACACACACACACAGCCTGGTCAAACCATATGCTTTCACATGCGCACACACACACACACACACACACACACACACACACACACACACCCTGCCAATTATCCTCTTTACACCACATGACTAGGTTTCTTCCACTGAGCTAAAGACTTAATTTGTTCCTGCCAGACAGACTGCTTGACAAGCTGACCTCTGTAAACCAACTTTAACTAATACAAGCCCTGAAAAGATGCCACCCTGAACGACAATAGGCTTGCTTGATGGCTAAGACTTGAAGACTTGTTTTAGATGCTGAAGGGATTTTGTCTTGTGTTTCTCTAAAGAGATACATTTGCACCAATCCATTCATAACAGCAGTGCCTCCTATTAGATTATGCATATTTGATACAGTTTACACATTGGAGTAGTTTAGCATGTAACAGCATGCTACATGTAAAGAACACAGAACACGTTGTACACCAAACCATACGCCAAATCCTATCTGTGACCAGATAGTTCACCACGCCTGTTATCTTCCTCTGTCTGGCTCTGTGGGGGAGCTCAGGTTAGAGATATAACACTAATCATCCACACCTCTTACACACAGACATGTACACACAGACATGTACACACAAACACACACACACACACACACACACACACACACACACACACACACACACACACACACACACACACACACACACACACACACACACACACACACACACACACACACCTATACAGACCTACCTTCCCAAATGTATGCTAACTTACTCCTCTCTACGGTACATGTTCAATATTCTCTTTCTCCTGTTCCTCCAGTACTGTTCTGTCTTCATCCTCACAGTGTGTTTGTGTTTTGTCTTCATCCTCATAGTGTGTTTGTGTTTTGGCTTCATCCTCATAGTGTGGTTGTGTTTTGTCTTCATCCTCATAGTGTGTTTGTGTTTTGTCTTCATCCTCATAGTGTGTTTTGTCTTCATCCTCAAAGTGTGTTTTGTCTTCATCCTCATAGTGTGTTTTGTCTTCATCCTCATAGTGTGGTTGTATTTAGTCTTCATCCTCATAGTGTGGTTGTATTTTGTCTTCATCCTCATAGTGTGGTTGTGTTTTGTCTTCATCCTCATAGTGTGGTTGTGTTTTGTCTTCATCCTCATAGTGTGGTTGTGTTTTGTCTTCATCCTCATAGTGTGGTTGTGTTTTGTCTTCATCCTCATAGTGTGGTTGTGTTTTGTCTTCATCCTCATAGTGTGGTTGTGTTTTGTCTTCATCCTCATAGTGTGGTTGTGTTTTGTCTTCATCCTCATAGTGTGTTTTGTCTTCATCCTCATAGTGTGTTTTGTCTTCATCCTCATAGTGTGTTTGTGTTTTGTCTTCATCCTCATAGTGTGTTTTGTGTGTTTTGTCTTCATCCTCATAGTGTGTTTGTGTTTTGTCTTCATCCTCATAGTGTGTTTTGTTTTCTTCATCCTCATAGTGTGGTTGTGTTTTGTCTTCATCCTCATAGTAGTTTGTGTTTTGTCTTCAATCCTCATAGTGTGTGTAGTTGTGTTTTGTCTTCATCCTCATAGTGTGGTTGTATTTAGTCTTCATCCTCATAGTGTGGTTGTTATTTAGTCTTCATCCTCATAGTGTGGTGTGGTTGTATTTAGTGTGGTTGTGTTTTGGCTTCATCCTCATAGTGTGGTTGTGTTTTGTCTTCATCCTCATAGTGTGTTTGTGTTTTGTCTTCATCCTCATAGTGTGTTTTGTCTTCATCCTCAAAGTGTGTTTTGTCTTCATCCTCATAGTGTGTTTTGTCTTCATCCTCATAGTGTGGTTGTATTTAGTCTTCATCCTCACAGTGTGGTTGTGTTTTGTCTTCATCCTCATAGTGTGTTTGTGTTTTGTCTTCATCCTCATAGTGTGGTTGTGTTTTGTCTTCATCCTCATAGTGTGGTTGTATTTGTCTTCATTTAGTGTGGTTGTGTTTTGTCTTCATCCTCATAGTGTGGTTGTGTTTTGTCTTCAATCCTCCTCATAGTGTGGTTGTGTTTTGTCTTCATCCTCATAGTGTGGTTGTGTTTTGTCTTCATCCTCATAGTGTGGTTGTGTTCTGTCTTCATCCTCATAGTGTGGTTGTATTTAGTCTTCATCCTCATAGTGTGGTTGTGTTTTGTCTTCATCCTCATAGTGTGGTTGTATTTAGTCTTCATCCTCATAGTGTGGTTGTATTTAGTCTTCATCCTCATAGTGTGGTTGTGTTTTGTCTTCAACCTCATAGTGTGGTTGTATTTAGTCTTCATCCTCACAGTGTGGTTGTGTTTTGTCTTCATCCTCATAGTGTGGTTGTGTTTTGTCTTCATCCTCATAGTGTGTTTTGTCTTCATCCTCATAGTGTGGTTGTGTTTTGTCTTCATCCTCATAGTGTGGTTGTGTTTTGTCTTCATCCTCATAGTGTGGTTGTGTTTTGTCTTCATCCTCATAGTGTGGTTGTGTTTTGTCTTCATCCTCATAGTGTGGTTGTGTTTTGTCTTCATCCTCATAGTGTGTTTGTGTTTTGTCTTCATCCTCATAGTGTGGTTGTGTTTTGTCTTCATCCTCATAGTGTGTTTGTGTTTTGTCTTCATCCTCATAGTGTGTTTTGTCTTCATCCTCAAAGTGTGTTTTGTCTTCATCCTCATAGTGTGTTTTGTCTTCATCCTCATAGTGTGGTTGTATTTAGTCTTCATCCTCACAGTGTGGTTGTGTTTTGTCTTCATCCTCATAGTGTGTTTTGTCTTCATCCTCATAGTGTGTGTTTTGTATTTAGTCTTCATCCTCATAGTGTGGTTGTATTTAGTCTTCATCCTCATAGTGTGGTTGTGTTTTGTCTTCATCCTCATAGTGTGGTTGTGTTTTGTCTTCATCCTCATAGTGTGGTTTGTTTTGTCTTCATCCTCATAGTGTGGTTGTGTTTGTCTTCATCCTCATAGTGTGGTTGTGTATTTGTCTTCATCCTCATAGTGTATTTGGTTGTGTTTTGTCTTCATCCTCATAGTGTGGTTGTGTTTTGTCTTCATCCTCATAGTGTGTTTTGTCTTCATCCTCATAGTGTGTTTTGTCTTCATCCTCATAGTGTGGTTGTGTTTAGTCTTCATCCTCATAGTGGGGTTGTATTTAGTCTTCATCCTCATAGTGTGGTTGTATTTAGTCTTCATCCTCACAGTGTGGTTATGTTCTGTCTGAATGGGAGTATTGCTCTATTAATAGGAGCATAAAGATTGTATAGAAGACTGGACACTCAGCGGGGGGACTGAGGTTATTTACAGCTAAATGGAGATAACAGAGAGCTGCGAGAGGAAAGAAGGAGCAGGAGGGTGATGGAGATTAGCCTTGCTCTCCACACTTTATTCACTGTCTCGCTGGACTCGTAAATCACGGGGGCCCATTTCCCTGAAGGGACACGTTTTATTCAGTGGCAGAGCTAAGATCCTCACAAGCACATGCCCGGCATGATCATACACACACACACGAGCGCACTCGTTGTATCTTGTCTCCCTTTCTCTCTCCTTCTTTATCTCTCTCACTTGCCTCATTTGCTGTCTCTTTGTTCTCCCTCCCTCCCTTCTTATCTTGTAACTTTCTTTCTCTTCTCTCTGACATCTTAAAACCTCAAATCTGGTATTTATCTACATCTTAACTATTCCTCTACATAAATCCTACTCTGCTCTACTGCTCTGAGACTGGCACGTCAGAGAGAGAACCAGTGTACATGGGAGACAGAGAGGGGGGGAGGGGGTGGAGAGGGGGGAGGAGAAAAAGTGAGAGAGATGGGGGAGAGCAAGGGGAGAGAGAGAGAGAGAGAAAAACATGGATATGCCGTTAGGAGACATCCCAGAAGTAGCCAGAATTGTTTAACTATTTTTTAGAATACATTAATGGTAAAAGAATAAGCACACACGGGATGTTTAAGGAAATGTATTGATTGTATTCTAAAACATTTCAACTGTACATCAACAAGACATGGTACATCTGAGGCCAGGAAGCCCATTGTTGGGCCAGCAGAGAGAGGGGTTCGGCTGTAAAGGGTATTTAGTGAGGATGAAACATGGCTGAGGAAACAACCGAGACAGCTCGGTCTCAGGAAAGGCCCAAAACCTGTATCTTTAAACTCTGATGTAAGTTCACCTTGAAAAACCTTTCTAATCATTATAGCCGCCGTTATAAACTGGGTCATTTGGGTCCTGGATGCTGATTGGCTGAAACAGCATTCCAGCCCTGTGTATATCAGACAATATACCACGGGTATAAGGTAAAATGACTTGTTTATTGCTATATGTATGTTGGTAACCAGTTTATAATAGGGTTTGTGGTATGTGGCCAATATACCACTGCTAAGGGATGTATCCAGGCAGGCAGTCCGCTTTGAACTGTGCATAAGAACAGCCCTTAGGCATGGTGTATTTGCCAATATACCACACCTCATCGGGGGTTATTGCTTCATTTTTATTTAACCTTTATTTCACTAGTCAAATCAGTTATGAACAAATTCTTATTTAAAATGACGGCCTACCGGGGAACAGTGGGTTAACTGCCTTGTTCAGGGGTTGAACCACAGATGTTTACCTTGTCAGGTCAGGGATTCTATCTAGCAACCTTTCGGTAACTGGCCCAACGCTCTAACCACCCCTCTCTGCCGTCCCTTCATTATAGCCATGTCATGAGATTTTTGAGAAGGTGCCATTTTTACTTTCTCACCATGTCAGTAGCAACATTGTGAGAATGTAGTGGAAACCAGAGATGGTTTAGGTGGGAAGTTAGTTTAGTGTTAGATAGCATTCTCTTTTTCAAGGCTCAAACAGCATCTGGAAATACAGTATATTGTGGATGAATTAATAAAGCGTTACAAAAATGTCCCAGTTACTACCAATGTCCACTACACTCTTAGAAAAAAGGGTTCCAGGAGGGTTCTTCACTTCCCCATAGATGAGTTAAAGAGGTTCTTCACTTCCCCATAGATGAGTTAAAGAGGTTCTTCACTTCCCCATAGATGAGTTAAAGAGGTTCTTCACTTCCCCATAGATGAGTTAAAGAGGTTCTTCACTTCCCCATAGATGAGTTACAGAGGTTCTTCACTTCCCCATAGATGAGTTACAGAGGTTCTTCACTTCCCCATAGATGAGTTAAAGAGGTTCTTCACTTCCCCATAGATGAGTTAAAGAGGTTCTTCACTTCCCCATAGATGAGTTAAAGAGGTTCTTCACTTCCCCATAGATGAGTTAAAGAGGTTCTTCACTTCCCCATAGATGAGTTAAAGAGGTTCTTCACTTCCCCATAGATGAGTTAAAGAGGTTCTTCACTTCCCCATAGATGAGTTAAAGAGGTTCCTCACTTCCCCATAGATGAGTTACAGAGGTTCTTCACTTCCCCATAGATGAGTTAAAGAGGTTCTTCACTTCCCCATAGATGAGTTAGAGGTTCTTCGCTTGTCCCCATAGATGAGTTAAAGAGGTTCTTCGCTTGTCCCCATAGATGAGTTAAAGAGGTTCTTCACTTCCCCATAGATGAGTTAAAGAGGTTCTTCGCTTCCCCATAGATGAGTTAAAGAGGTTCTTCGCTTCCCCATAGATGAGTTAAAGAGGTTCTTCACTTGTCCCCATAGATGAGTTAAAGAGGTTCTTCGCTTGTCCCCATAGATGAGTTAAAGAGGTTCTTCACTTCCCCATAGATGAGTTAAAGAGGTTCTTTGCTTCCCCATAGATGAGTTAAAGAGGTTCTTCGCTTCCCCATAGATGAGTTAAAGAGGTTCTTCACTTGTCCCCATAAATGAGTTAGAGGTTCTTCGCTTCCCCATAGATGAGTTAAAGAGGTTCTTCACTTCCCCATAGATGAGTTAAAGAGGTTCTTCACTTCCCCATAGATAAGTTAAAGAGGTTCTTCACTTGTCCCCATAAATGAGTTAGAGGTTCTTCACTTGTCCCCATAAATGAGTTCCCCATAAATGAGTTAGAGGTTCTTTGCTTCCCCATAGATGAGTTAAAGAGGTTCTTCGCTTCCCCATAGATGAGTTAAAGAGGTTCTTCACTTGTCCCCATAAATGAGTTAGAGGTTCTTCGCTTCCCCATAGATGAGTTAAAGAGGTTCTTCACTTCCCCATAGATGAGTTAAAGAGGTTCTTCACTTGTCCCCATAGATGAGTTAAAGAGGTTCTTCACTTCCCCATAGATGAGTTACAGAGGTCAATGGAATGCAGACTGTTGGGATGCCAGATTGGCTCACATCAAGTCATTCCGTTCCTAGTGTGGAAATTTTCCTTTAGGTTCCTAGTCTTTCGTCACATGATCACATTTATTTTGGGAGATTGCAAAATATGTCATTTTCATTCAAGACAGGAGAAATATATTGTTTCAGTTGTTTAGTTAAATTTTTCTCAACTTGTTTCTATAACTTTCTAGCAAGTCAGCTATCTTACAAAGCAGCTAGCTAAAATCTAGGCTATACCGTAGCTAGCAACCTCCACCTAATAATTATCATCAAAACAAATGTCAGTACCACCACAATAAACTAAAACGGGAGCTATAATAAGTATAATTGGTTTAACAGCCAATGTGTATTATTTTTAACATGTTATTAAAATAATACTCAGTTATACGAATGGATAATTGTTTACAAGTTGCTAGCTATGCTATAAATCCATCATATTTTTATAATCTTCTGTGGTTTGGTAACTTCCTTTTCTTCAACGGAATCTGGCCAGATTGAAGAAGACGCAGAGATTGGAAATTTCCCTGTAAGGTCTACCTGCACCTGATGGATTTGGCGCATGTGACAAATAATATTTGATTTGATTCGATTTTGATTGGATCCGGCGCAAGGTAACGGGGTGCTTATGGTTAATGTGAATGAGGCATAATATGCCTATTACATTAGGTTAGATTCACACATAGACCGCATGAGAGAGGAATGTAGGCTACACGACACAACGCCGAGAGAGACAGTGCATGACTAAAAACAGTACAGTAAGGGGAGCACATAGACAACTGTCTGGCTGACTGCTACTGCCTGAACAGAGATGAGATGATGACTTTAATTCATGAAAAAAAGTCAGTCATATACACAATATTTAGAATATTTGTTTTGACAATTTCATGTTTATTATTTTGGGCTTTGGAATTTCCTTTAAAATAATTGTAATTTCATTATTTCATAATGCATTTCATGTTTTTTTTTATATAATTGAAAAAAAGTGATGATTTTTAAATAATCAAACCAAAACCGAACAGACTTCAAAAAGCACTAATCGCTCAGCACTATAGCTAATGAAAGTTATGTGAGCACCATTCCAGTTGACAGCAAGTCATGTGAAATAAAGAAAAAGACTACCAGCCCACCTGTCAAGAGATGAGTCTCAGCTAAACAGTGCCTATACAAGCTGTTGATGTTGAGGGTTGACATTTATCTGACTCTTGCCATTTGATAATTCCGGTGAAACTGTCGGATTCCAGACGTCATTAATATTTGGACATGCACATTTGCATGATTAAATAGCTGTTATCATCTCAGCTAGCTAGCTAGGTATCAAATCATTATCTACACTGCACAGATACAGTTGAAGTCGGAAGTTTACATACACTTTGGTTTTTCAACCAGTCCACAAATGTCTTGTTAACAAACTATAGTTTTGGCAAGCGGGTTAGGATATCTACTTTGTGCATGACACAAGTAATTTGTTTTACAGACAGATTATTTCACTTATAATTCACTGTATCACAATTCCAGTGGGTCAAAAGCTTAGATACACTAAGTTGACTGTGCCTTTAAATAGCTTGGAAAATTCCAGAAAATTATGTCATGGCTTTAGAAGCTTCTGATAGGCTAATTGACATCATTTGAGTCAATTGGAGGTGTACCTGTAGATGTATTTTAAGGCCTACCTTCAAACTCAGTGCCTCTTTGCTTGACATCATGGGAAAATCAAAAGAAATCAGCCAAGACCTAAGAAAAATAATTGTAAACCTCCACAAGTCTGGTTCATCCTTGGGAGCAATTTACAAACGCCTGAAGGTACCACGTTCACCTGTACAAACAATAGTACGCAAGTATAAACACCAGGGACCATGCAGCCATCATACCGCTCAGAAAGGAGACACCTTCTGTCTCCTAGAGATGAATGTACTTTGGTGCGAAAAGTGCAAATCAATCCCAGAACAACAGCAAAGGACCTTGTGAAGATGCTGGAGGAAACAGGTACAAAAGTATCTATATCCACAGTAAAACTAGTTTTATATCGACATAACCTGAAAGGCCGCTCAGCAAGGAAGAAGCCACTTCTCCAAAACCGACATAAAAAATCCAGACTACGGTTTGCAACTGCACATGGGGACAAAGGTCGTACTTTTTGGAGAAATGTCGTCTGGTCTGATGAAACAATAATAGAACTGTTTAATGACCATAATAACCATCGTTATGTTTGGAGGAAAAAGGGGGACGCTTCCAAGCCGAAGAACACCATCCCAACCGTGAAGCACGGCGGTGGCAGCATCATGGTGTGGGGGTGCTTTGCTGCAGGAGGGACTGTTGCACTTCACAAAATAGATGGCATCATGAGGACGGAAAATTATGAGGATATATTGAAGCAACATCTCAAGAAATCAGTCAGGAAGTTAAAGCTTGTTCGCAAATAGGTCTTCCAAATGGACAATGACACCAAGCATACTTCCAAAGTTGTGGCAAAATGGCTTAAGGACAACAAAGTCAAGGTATTGGAGTGGCCATCACAAAGCTCTGACCTCAATCCTAATGAAAATTTGTGGGCAGAACTGAAGAAGTGTGTGCGAGCAAGGAGGCCTACAGACCTGACTCAGTTACACCAGCTCTGTCAGGAGGAATGGGCCAAAATTCACCCAACTTATTGTAGGAAGCTTATTGAAGGCTACCCAAAATGTTTGACCCAAGTTAAACAATTTAAAGGCAATACTAACAAATACTAATTGAGTGTATGTAAACTTCTGACCCAGTGGGAATGTGATGAAAGAAATGAAAGCTGAAATAAATAATTTTCTCTACTATTATTCTCACAATTCACATTCTTAACATGAAGTGGTGATCCTAACTGACATAAGACAGGGAATTTTTACTGGATTAAATGTCAGGAATTGTGGAAAAACTGAGTTTAAATGTATTTGGCTAAGGTGTATGTAAACTTTAGTTAGTCATGTGTAGTTAGCCATGTGTAGTTAGCCATGTGTAGGCAGCCATGTGTAGGCAGCCATGTGTAGGCAGCCATGTGTAGGCAGCCATGTGTAGTTAGCCATGTGTAGGCAGCCATGTGTAGGCAGCCATGTGTAGTTAGCCATGTGTAGGCAGCCATGGGTAGGCAGCCATGTGTAGGCAGCCATGTGTAGGCAGCCATGTTTAGTTAGCCATGTGTAGGCAGCCATGTGTAGGCAGACATGTGTAGGCATACATGTGTAGGCAGCCATGTGTAGGCAGACATGTGTAGGCAGCCATGTGTAGGCAGACATGTGTAGGCAGACATGTGTAGGCAGCCATGTGTAGGCAGACATGTGTAGGCAGACATGTGTAGGCAGCCATGTGTAGGCAGACATGTGTAGGCAGCCATGTGTAGGCAGCCATGTGTAGTTAGCCATGTGTAGGCAGCCATGTGTAGACAGACATGTGTAGGCAGCCATGTGTAGGCAGCCATGTGTAGGCAGCCATGTGTAGATAGTCATGTGTAGGCAGCCATGTGTAGGCAGCCATGTGTAGGCAGCCATGTGTAGGCAGCCATGTGTAGGCAGACATGTGTAGGCAGACATGTGTAGGCAGCCATGTGTAGGCAGCCATGTGTAGGCAGACATGTGTAGGCAGACATGTGTAGGCAGACATGTGTAGGCAGCCATGTGTAGGCAGCCATGTGTAGGCAGCCATGGGTAGGCAGCCATGTGTAGGCAGCCATGTGTAGGCAGCCATGTTTAGTTAGCCATGTGTGTGCAGCCAGGCAGCCATGTGTAGGCAGACATGTGTAGGCATACATGTGTAGGCAGCCATGTGTAGGCAGACATGTGTAGACAGCCATGTGTAGGCAGACATGTGTAGGCAGACATGTGTAGGCAGCCATGTGTAGGCAGACATGTGTAGGCAGACATGTGTAGGCAGCCATGTGTAGGCAGACATGTGTAGGCAGCCATGTGTAGGCAGCCATGTGTAGTTAGCCATGTGTAGGCAGCCATGTGTAGGCAGCCATGTGTAGGCAGACATGTGTAGGCAGCCATGTGTAGGCAGACATATGTAGGCAGACATGTGTAGGCAGCCATGTGTAGGCAGACATGTGTAGGCAGCCATGTGTAGGCAGACATGTGTAGGCAGACATGTGTAGGCAGACATGTGTAGGCAGACATGTGTAGGCAGACATGTGTAGGCAGACATGTGTAGGCAGCCATGTGTAGGCAGACATGTGTAGGCAGACATGTGTAGGCTTCGGCAAAAAACTGAAGCCAGAGACGGAAGAGGTAGAGCGACACCCCACTCGCTGCTTTAGTAATATTGAAATAACTTGACTTGACACCATCAGAAAGCACACATTGTGTCCTGTTTGACAGATACAGTAGTTCCCAAACCACATGCAACACGCCTGGTCGATGCCCATTTCAGACAACCTTTGAAGGAATAAGGGATGGTCGAAAGCATCAAAGGCCCTGGATCTATAAATATGTCAGCACGGTGATTCCTATGATCATAAAGTCATAAAGTTATATAAGTCAGTTCTAGGTCAGTTTATCTAGGTCAGAAGGATCCCCGCCTTTGTGAAGGGGGAGGACATCCATCGCCTTCCAGATCTTAGAGATAGCACCAGAAGCAATTGTTTAGAAAATGAAAAATGTGTGTGAAAGGTTCTACAATCAAGAGGGCAGGAAGCTGCAGTAAAAAGGGATCAAGGAAATAAGCGCCTGTGGATTTTTTTAGTACATCAGGTACTTAGTACATCATTAACATAAGTCTCTTAGCCCTGTCTCAGGAGGAGGGGAGGATTCTACTAAGCTACATGGAATTGTTTGAAGTATTTACAGTACCAGTCAAAAGTTTGGACACACCAACTCATTCAAGGGTATGTCTTTATTTTTATTATTTTCTACACTGTAGAATAATAGTGAAGACATCAAAACTATGAAATAACACACATGGAATCATGCACTGTAGTAACCAAAAAACTCCAAATATCAAAATGTATTTTTAGATTATAAATTCTTCATAGTAGCCACCCTGACAGCTTTGCACACTCTTGGCATTCTTTCAACCAGCTTCACGAGGAATGCTTTTCCAACAGTCTTGAAGGAGTTCCCTCATATGCTGAGCACTTAATGGCTGCTTTTCTTTCACTCTGCAGTCCAACTCATCCCAAACCATCTCAATTGGGTTGAGGTCGAGTGATTGTGGAGGCCAGGTCAGCTGATGCACCAGAATCACTCTCCTTCTTGCACAGGCTGGAGGTGTGTTTTTGGTCATTTTTCTATTGAAAAACAAATTATAGTCCCACTAAGAGCAAATCAGATGGGATGGCATGTCGCTGCAGAATGCTGTGGTGGCCATGCGCTGGTTAAGTGTGCCTTGAATTCTAAATAAATCACTGACAGTGTCACCAGCAAAGCACCCCCACACCATCACACCTCCTCCTCCATGCTTCACGGTGGGAACAATACACACGGAGATAATCCGTTCACTTACTCCGCGTCTCACAAAGACACGGCCTTCTCAAATAGCCAAGGATCCGTTAGCTATTTGATTTAGAATTTTAGGACCCGTTTAGGTATCCAAGAAATATATTAAAAATATATTTGATGAAACATTGTATTTGTCTTTATTGCTATTAGCCCATAGAAACACACTGAATAACAGACATACATCATACATCAAACATACATCAAAAGGAAGTTTGTTTTAAAGTGTCTGTCCTCTATCGGAGTGATAGAAGAAAGATCAGGACATTATGATGTTATTTATTATACCAAATGTAACCCTTTTTTATTCCCACTAAACTACTTCCATATACTTCCATATACTTCCATATTCTTCCATTTGTTTTTTAAACTGGCACAGAGATACCTTCAGATGAGTCTTGTAAGGCTTCAGACATTTTGTGAGGAGACTGATTTTCAGGATGTCTAATGGTCTGACAAACACAGTCTGGCCACATCTGAAGGCTGATGCGGTGGATTGAGACGCAAATCAGGCAAAACATTTTTAATTCAGCTGGGGGGCGTTATAAATTATCTTAGGAATCATTAAAAAAGTCTATATAATTTGTGGGAATAACTATCTACATAGCTTACTAACATAGTAAATGTTAAATGTTAATATTAAATAATTGTGAGAATTGTGAGAATGAGGTGAATATACTTTCTGATAAGTGTAAACTCTGTTTAATGTGCAAAGTGTAGTAATGTAGTGAGGGTATTTAGCATCAGATGAAAAAAATATCATGTATACAACCTAACCATGATGTCACAAAAGACGCCCTGCGCATTTATCAGAAGTCACCTGTATTCTGTATGTGTTTGTTTTTGTTGTGTCTGTAGTTACTACATGGATAGCAGAGTGACCAAAGTAGAGGACTTTCTGAAGACTCGCCTGCTGGACACCCTGACTGAACAGATCACTAAAGTACTCAAGGTGAGAGAAAGGCAAGGGTTGAAACAAGGTCTCAGGCAATGTCACTCATCAAAATTAACTTAGAAAATAGAAAAACATCAGTCACCTTTTGCATTCCCTAAGAAGATGCAGACACTAGAGGTGCTAAATCAAGTTCAACAAATCACCTCTGTTACACGTGCCTCCGCCAATCACCTGCCCTGCTTCTCCCCTGCTCCCCTGTTGCCTGATACCTCCCTCCATAGGCCTTACCTCTGTAAGGACACCGTTCTATGGGTCTCAACTGTCAGTTCTAGAGCAGTAACTTCCCTCAGAGAGAAAAAAAAGGCCATAAGAACCTGTCTGTCTGTCTTTCTCTGTAGGGTGGGATGGTTGTGCTGTCTGTCTGTCTGTCTTTGTAGGATGGGACAGTCTGTCTGTCTGTCTGTCTGTCTCTGTAGGGTGGGACGGTCTGTCTGTCTGTCTGTCTGTCTGTCTGTCTGTCTGGGTGGGACGGTCTGTCAGTCTGTCTCTGTAGGGTGGGACGGTCGTGTTGTCTGTCTGTCTGTTTGTCTGTCTGTCTGTCTGTCTGTCTGTCTGTCTGTCTGTCTGTCTGTCTGTCTGTCTGTCTGTCTGTCTGGGTGGGACAGTCGTGCTGTCTGTCTGTCTGTCTCTGTAGGGTGGGACGGTCGTGCTGTCTGTCTGTCTGTCTCTGGGGGTGGGACGGTCTGTCTGTCTGTCTGTCTGTCTCTGTCTGTCTGTCTGTCTGTCTGTCTGTCTGTCTGTCTCTGTAGGGTGGGACGTCTGTCTGTCTGTCTGTCTGTCTGTCTCTGTAGGGTGGGACGGTTGTGTTGTCTGTCTGTCTGTCTGTCTCTGTAGGGTGGGACGGTCGTGCTGTCTGTCTGTCTGTCTGTCTCTGTAGGGTGGGGGACTGTCTGTCTGTCTGTCTGTCTGTCTGTCTGTCTGTCTGTCTGTCTGTCTGTCTGTCTGTCTGTCTGTCTGTCTCTGTAGGGTGGGACCGTCGTGCTGTCTGTCTGTCTGTCTCTGTAGGGTGGGACGGTCGTGCTGTCTGTCTCTGTAGGGTGGGACGGTCGTGCTCACAATTAATTAAAACTTCTTAGGGCCAGGTGTCCAACGGCACAGGTTTCATACATTCACATATAACGATTAAATATTCAATTACTTTTTGAAAATCCTCCTCTGACTTGTCATCCAAAGGGCCCCAGCTATAACATGTAGTGTTGATTTGTTAGATAAAATCCTTCTTTATATCCCAAAAGGTCTGTTTAGTTGGCACCATCGATTTGAGTAATCCACTCATTCAACTTGCAGAGAAAGGAATCCAAAAATATACCCCTAAACTTTGTTTCAACAAGTCAAAATACATTTCTATTTACTCCTCAGATACCCTTAAATGTAATCAGACTATAATATTTATTTCTGAAAGAAGTATGTTCATTTGGAAACCGATTTTAGCAGGTGCGCAATGTCTTCATGGCGCGCGCAAACACGAATTTCCAAGACAGTGCCCCTCTACTAAAACTGATATTTCTTATTCGTTTTTGAAGTTACAAGCCTGAAACCTTGAACATAGACTGATTACACCATGTGGAAGCCATATGAATTACATCCAGGGACCTAATTGTCAATATGACATTTCTCTTGCATTTCTAAGAGGATGGTCTCTCAACAACAACAAAAAAATCTGGTTGGTTTTTCTTTGGAATTTCTCCTACCATATCTATTGTGTTATATTGTCCAACATTATTTTAACGTTTCTACAAACTTCAAAATGTTTTCTTTCCAATGGTACCAATTATATGCATATCCTGGCTTCAGGGCCTGAGCTACCACAGTTTACTTTGGACACGTCATTCAGACGGGAAGTGGAGAAAAAGGGGCCTAGCCCTAAGAAGATCTAGTCACAGTCTCTGAGCTGGTAGAAAATACCCAAATCTTCTCCATTGTAAAAGAGAGGGAAGGACCCCCCAAAGCCCATTAAAACAATCAAAGAATGATCTGTGCCCCCTATTGTGTGTGTGTGTGTGTGCGTACGTGCATCAAAGGTTAATGAAATAGATGATCCAGAATAGAATAAGGAAGAGCACTGAATAAATACTAGGATGTATGTTATAGTATATGTTATGTAGAGTATGTATATATGTTATATAGAGTATGTATATGTTATATAGAGTATGTATATGTTATACAGGGCATGTATATTTTATATAGAGTATGTATATATGTATATGTTATATAGAGTATGTATATGTTATATAGAGTATGTATATGTTATATAGAGTATGTATATGTTATATAGAGTATGTATATGTTATATAGAGTATGTATATGTTATGTAGAGTATGTATATGTTATATAGAGTATGTATATGTTATATAGAGTATGTATATGTTATACAGGGCATGTATATGTTATATAGAGTATGTATATGTTAATTGGAGTATGTATATGTTATATAGAGTATGTATATGTTTTATATAGTATGTATATATATGTATATGTTATATAGGGCATGTATATGTTATATAGAGAATGTATATGTTATATAGAGTATGTATATGTTATATAGAGTATGTATATGTTATATAGAGTATGTATATGTTATATAGAGTATGTATATATGTATATGTTATATAGAGTATGTATATATATGTTATATAGTATGTATATATAGTATGTATATGTATATGTTATATAGAGTATGTATATGTTATATAGAGTATTTTATATGAAATATGGAGTATGTAAATGTTATATAGAGTATTTATATATGTATATGTTATATAGAGTATGTATATGTTATATAGAGTATATATATGTTATATAGAGTATGAATATGTTATATGTAATATGTATATGTTATATAGATTATCTATATGTTATATAGATTTCTTTGGAATTTCTCCTACCATATCTATTATGTTATATTATCCAACATTATTTTAACGTTTCTACAAACTTCAAAATGTTTTCTTTCCAATGGTACCAATTATATGCATATGTTAGGGCCTATACCACAGTTTACTTTGGAAAACGTCATTCAGACGGGTTAAGTGGAGAAAAATAGCCCTAAGAAGATCTAGTCACAGTCTCTGAGCTGGTAGAAAATACCCAAATCTTCTCCATTGTAAAAGAGAGGGAAGGACCCCCAAAGCCCATTAAAACAATCAAAGAATGATCTGTGCCCCTATTGTGTGTGTGTGTGTGTGTATATGTGTGTGTATACGTTATATAAGGTTAATGAAATAGATTATCCAGAATAGAATAAGGAAGAGCACTGAATAAATACTAGGATGTATGTTATAGTATATGTTATATAGAGTATGTATATATGTATATGTTATATAGAGTATGTATATGTTATATAGAGTATGTATATGTTATGTAGAGTATGTATATATGTTATATAGAGTATGTATATATGTATATGTTATATAGAGTATGTATATGTTATATAGAGTATGTATATGTTATATAGAGTATATATATATATGTATATGTTATATAGAGTATGTATATGTTATATAGAGTATGTATATGTTATATAGAGTATGTATATGTTATATAGAGTATGTATATGTTATATAGAGTATGTATATGTTATATAGGGCATGTATATTTTATATAGAGTATGTATATATGTATATGTTATATAGAGTATGTATATGTTATATAGAGTATGTATATATGTATATGTTATATAGAGTATGTATATGTTATATAGAGTATGTATATGTTATATAGAGTATGTATATATGTATATGTTATATAGAGTATGTATATGTTATATAGAGTATGTATATGTTATATAGAGTATGTATATATGTATATGTTATATAGAGTATGTATATGTTATATAGAGTATGTATATGTTATATAGAGTATGTATATATGTATATGTTATATAGAGTATGTATATGTTATATAGAGTATGTATATGTTATATAGAGTATATATATGTTATATAGAGTATGTATATGTTATGTAGAGTATGTATATGTTATATAGAATATGTATATGTTATATAGAGAATGTATATATGTATATGTTATATAGGGCATGTATATATGTATATGTTATATAGAGTATGTATATATGTATATGTTATATAGAGTATGTATATGCTATATAGAGTATGTATATGTTATATAGAGTATGTATATATGTATATGTTATATAGAGTATGTATATATGTATATGGTATATAGAGTATGTATATATGTATATGTTATATAGAGTATGTATATGTTATATAGAGTATATATATGTTATATAGAGTATGTATATGTTATATAGAGTATGTATATATGTATATGTTATATAGAGTATGTATATGTTATATAGAGTATGTATATGTTATATAGAGTATGTATATGTTATATAGAGTATGTATATATGTATATGTTATATAGAGTATGTATATGCTATATAGAGTATGTATATGTTATATAGAGTATGTATATATGTATATGTTATATAGAGTATGTATATGTTATATAGAGTATGTATATATGTATATGTTATATAGAGTATGTATATGCTATATAGAGTATGTATATGTTATATAGAGTATATATATGTTATATAGAGTATGTATATGTTATATAGAGTATGTATATGTTATATAGAGTATGTATATATGTATATGTTATATAGAGTATGTATATGTTATATAGAGCATGTATATGTTATATAGAGTATATATATATGTTATATAGAGCCTGTATATGTTATATAGAGTATGTATATGTTATATAGAGTATATATATGTTATATAGAGTATGTATATATGTATATGTTATATAGAGTATGTACATGTTATATAGAGTATATATATGTTACATAGAGTATATATATGTTATATGGGCATGTATATGTTATATAGAGTATGTATATGTTATATAGAGTATGTATATGTTATATAGAGTATGTATATATGTATATGTTATTTAGAGTATGTATATGTTATATAGATTATGTATATGTTATATAGAGTATGTATATATGTATATGTTATATAGAGTATGTATATGTTATATAGAGTATATATATGTTATATAGAGTATGTATATGTTATATAGTAGTATGTATATGTTATATAGAGTATGTATATATGCATATGTTATATATGTTTTATATAGTATGTATATATGTGTATATGTTATATAGTATGTATATATGTATATGTTATATAGAGTATGTATATGTTATATAGAGTATGTATATGTTATATAGAGTATGTATATGTTATATAGTAGTATGTATATATGTATATGTTATATAGAGTAGTATGTATATGTTATATAGAGTATGTATATGTTATATAGAGTATGTATATATGTATATGTTATATAGAGTATATATATGTTATATAGAGTATGTATATGTTATGTAGAGTATGTATATGTTATATAGAATATGTATATGTTATATAGAGAATGTATATATGATATATGTTATATAGGGCATGTATATATGTATATGTTATATAGAGTATGTTATATATATGTATATGTTATATAGAGTATGTATATGTTATATAGAGTATGTATATGTTATATAGAGTATGTTATATATATGTATATGTTATATAGTATGTATGTATATATGTATATGGTATATAGAGTATGTATATATGTATATGTTATATAGAGTATGTATATGTTATATAGTATATGTTATATATATGTATATGTTATATAGAGTATGTATATGTTATATAGAGTATGTATATATGTATATGTTATATAGAGTATGTATATGTTATATAGAGTATGTATATGTTATATAGAGTATGTATATGTTATATAGAGTATGTATATATGTATATGTTATATAGAGTATGTATATGCTATATAGAGTATGTATATGTTATATAGAGTATGTATATATGTATATGTTATATAGAGTATGTATATGTTATATAGAGTATGTATATGTTATATAGAGTATGTATATGTTATATAGAGTATGTATATGTTATATAGAGTATATATATGTTATATAGAGTATGTATATGTTATATAGAGTATGTATATGTTATATAGAGTATGTATATATGTATATGTTATATAGAGTATGTATATGTTATATAGAGCATGTATATGTTATATAGAGTATATATATATGTTATATAGAGCCTGTATATGTTATATAGAGTATGTATATGTTATATAGAGTATATATATGTTATATAGAGTATGTATATATGTATATGTTATATAGAGTATGTACATGTTATATAGAGTATATATATGTTACATAGAGTATATATATGTTATATGGGCATGTATATGTTATATAGAGTATGTATATGTTATATAGAGTATGTATATGTTATATAGAGTATGTATATATGTATATGTTATTTAGAGTATGTATATGTTATATAGATTATGTATATGTTATATAGAGTATGTATATATGTATATGTTATATAGAGTATGTATATGTTATATAGAGTATATATATGTTATATAGAGTATGTATATGTTATATAGAGTATGTATATATGTATATGTTATATAGAGTATGTATATATGCATATGTTATATAGGGCATGTATATGTTATATAGAGAATGTATATATGTATATGTTATATAGACTATGTATATGTTATATAGAGTATGTATATATGTATATGTTATATAGAGTATGTATATGTTATATGGAGTATGTATATATGTATATGTTATATAGAGTATGTATATGTTATATAGAGTATGTATATGAAATATGGAGTATGTAAATGTTATATAGAGTATGTATATATGTATATGTTATATAGCGTATGTATATATGTATATGTTATATAGAGTATGTATATGTTATATAGAGTATATATATGTTATATAGAGTATGAATATGTTATATGTAATATTTATATGTTATATAGATTATGTATATGTTATATAGATTATGTATACGTTATGTAGAGTATATATATGTTATGTAGAGTATGTATATGTTATATAGCGTATGTATATGTTATATAGAGAATGTATATGTTAATTGGAGTATGTATATTTTCTATAGAGTATGTATATGTTATATAGAGTATGTATATGTTTTATATAGTATGTATATATATGTATGTTATATAGGGCATGTATATGTTATATAGAGAATGTATATATGTATATGTTATATAGAGTATGTATATGTTATATAGAGTATGTATATATGTATATGTTATATAGAGTATGTATATGTTATATGGAGTATGTATATATGTATATGTTATATAGAGTATGTATATGTTATATAGAGTATTTTATATGAAATATGGAGTATGTAAATGTTATATAGAGTATTTATATATGTATATGTTATATAGAGTATGTATATGTTATATAGAGTATATATATGTTATATAGAGTATGAATATGTTATATGTAATATGTATATGTTATATAGATTATGTATATGTTATATAGATTATGTATACGTTATGTAGAGTATATATATGTTATGTAGAGTATGTATATGTTATATAGCGTATGTATATGTTATATAGAGTATGTATATGTTAATTGAAGTATGTATATTTTATATAGAGTATGTATATGTTATATAGAGTATGTATATGTTTTATATAGTATGTATATATATGTATGTTATATAGTATATGTTATATGTATATGTTATATAGTTATAGTATGTATATGTTTATATATATGTATATGTTATATAGAGTATGTATATGTTATATTATATAGAGTATGTATATGTTATATAGAGTATGTATATGTTATGTATATGTATATTATATAGAGTATGTATATGTTATATAGAGTATGTATATGTTATATAGAGTATGTATATGTTATATAGAGTATGTATATGTTATATAGAGTATGTATATAGAGTATGTATATGTTATATAGAGTATGTATATGTTATATAGAGTATGTATATGTTATATAGAGTATGTATATATATGGAGTATGTATATGTTATATAGAGTATGTATATGTTATATAGATTATGTATATTATATGGAGTATGTATGTAGAGTATGTATATGTTATATAGAGTATGTATATGTTATATAGAGTATGTATATGTTATATAGAGTATGTATATGTTATATAGAGTATGTATATGTTATATAGAGTATGTATATGTTATATAGAGTATGTATATGTTATATAGAGTATGTATATGTTATATAGAGTATGTATATGTTATATAGAGTATGTATATGTTATATAGAGTATGTATATGTTATATAGAGTATGTATATGTTATATAGAGTATGTATATATGTATATGTTATATAGAGTATGTATATGTTATATGGAGTATGTATATATGTATATGTTATATAGAGTATGTATATGTTATATAGAGTATGTATATGAAATATGGAGTATGTAAATGTTATATAGAGTATGTATATGTATATGTTATATAGAGTATGTATATGTTATATAGAGTATGTATATGTTATATAGAGTATGAATATGTTATATATATGTAATATGTATATGTTATATAGATTATGTATATGTTATATAGATTATGTATACATTATGTAGAGTATATATATGTTATGTAGAGTATGTATATGTTATATGGTATGTATATGTTATATAGAGAATGTATATGTTATATTGATATATGTATATTTTATATAGAGTATGTATATGTTATATAGAGTATGTATATGTTTTATATAGTATGTATATGTTATATGTGTATGTTATATAGAGTATGTATATGTTATATAGAGTATGTATATGTTATGTAGAGTATGTATATGTTATATAGAGTATGTATATGTTATATAGAGTATGTATATGTTATATAGAGTATGTATATGTTATATAGAGAATGTATATGTTAATTGAAGTATGTATATGTTATATCGAGTATGTATATGTTTTATATAGTATGTATATATGTGTATGTTATATAGGGCATGTATATGTTATATAGAGTATGTATATGTTATGTAGAGTATGTATATGCTATATAGAGTATGTATATGTTATATAGAGTATGTATATGTTATATAGAGTATGTACATGCTATATAGAGTATGTATATGTTATATGGAGTATGCATATGCTATATGTGTGTGAGCATGTATGTAAACGTATGTGAGCATGCTTGTGGTGTACGTGCTTGTGTGTGTGTGTGCGTGTGTGTCCATTTGCTGCCAGTAGTAATGGTTTACAGACATGCTAGAACAGAGAGAGATTTTCTGGAAGCTGTTTAGAGCAGAGAGAACAGGTCCTCGGGACAGATATCCATTTACCAGGATTAGCTGCTGTATCTGGCTGCGGGCCAGCAGGATGGGACTAGTTGGATGAGATCGACTGTCCAGGTCAGCTCAGTTCAGAGGTTCTATTCGTTTTCTTTTTTTTACTAAATGAAATGTTCTGACCTCATGTTGCTGTCATTGAACAAAGGAGATTCTCATTCCTCATTTTTTTTCTCTCTTTCTTTGATCTCATCACTGTTTTTCTGTTGTCTCCCCCTTTCTCTCCATCTCTCTCTCTCTTTTCTCCATCTCCCCCTCTCTCGCTCTCTTTCCTCTGTCCCCCTCTCTTTCCCCCCTCTCTCTCTCTCTCTCTCTCTCTCTCTCTCTCTCTCTCTCTCTCTCTCTCTCTCTCTCTCTCTCTCTCTCTCTCCCCTCTCTCACACACTCTCTCTTTCTCACTATCTCTGTGTCTCTCAGGTAGTGAATAGCCATGCTCCTGGTAAGAAGGTGTGGTTGGGTGGAGTGGGTCCGGCGTGGGCTGGAGGAACCAGCAACCTCTCTGATACCTACGCTGCTGGCTTTCTGTAAGCACAATCAATCTATCTATAAATGAATCAATCAAAAACTCTATACATCAATCAAAGTATCATCTCACTCTGGCATTATTCTCACTTTTGTGTGTTTGTGTATTTGTGTGTGTGTCAGTGGAGGCATCTTCAGAGGAGGAAGGGCAGAACCAGTGAATTTCATAAAAATAAACATTGTAAAACATTGAAAAAGTCATCATTTTTAGATAAAACTATTCTAAATATATTCACATGTCACCAAATAATTGATTAAAACACACTGTTTTGGTGTAGCTGGAGGACAGCTAGTGCCCATCCTCTTGGTACATTGACTTCAATACAAAACCTAGGAGGCTCTTGATTCTCACCCCCTTCCATAGACTTACATAGTAATTATGACATTTTCCGGAGGATGTCCTCCAACATATCAGACCTCCTTGCAGCATGAACTGACATGTTGTCCACCCAATCAAAGGATCAGAGAATGAATCAAGTACTGAAAGAATTTTTGCCTGGTCACGTACAGCTGATGTGTTGTTCATTGAAGTTCAAAAGCAAAGGGAAAAGGTGAGAGGAAGAGAGTGCATAGATGCAAGAAGGAATACAACGTGACTGCTATTAAAGTGAACTGTGTTTATGCGTGATCAGAGGTGTATTCATTCCGCTGATTTTGTTGAAAAAGTTTCTTAATTAAACGTAAACAAACGAAACGGGTATAAAAATACCTGAATTTGTCCAATAGGAACTCTTATTTGCAACTGTTGGACTAGTGATAACACCCTAAATAAGCTAGATGCAGCAAGAGTGTGCAAGGCGATATTGAAAATGTCACTGTCTGTCATCTCAAAAGTTTCACTCGACCTGTGTGCACGTAAGGTTACATTGTAAACTTTCATTCATAGGCTAGGTTGTAGCAACCTCATGATGGGTATAGGGAAAATAACAGTATCATGTAGGAGACTAATCCTATCACTGTTACATTGAACTGGGTGAATGGAATAAGAATGACAGTCATCCAACATGCTGTAATAGAAATAAGACAAAGCTCATGAAAAATAAAAATGGTACTCCCTCATCATAAACACCACTGACCGCCACTGGGGTGTGTGTGTGTGTGTGTGTGTGTGTGTGTGTGTGTGTGTGTGTGTGTGTGTGTGTGTGTGTGTGTGTGTGTGTGTGTGTGTGTGTGTGTGTGTGTGTGTGTGTGTGTGTGTGTGTGTGTGTGTGTGTGTGTGTGTGTTTCAGGTGGCTGAACACTCTGGGCGTGGCAGCGATGCATGGGATTGACGTGGTCCTGAGACACTCGTTCTTCGACTATGGATACACACACCTCGTAGACCAGCACTTCAACCCACTGCCGGTTAGTCTCACACTTTGCTCTCCTTATCATCGTCAAGCAGCGCAGGACAAATCCTTCCTTTATATTCTCACTGTATAGCAAGGGAAAGTCCATTGGAGGTATTGCCACTCTGGTTAGTTACTCTTAGTCCGGTCTTCAGTGTGGCTTTGGGTAGCTACTGTAGGCTCATCTCAGTCCTCTGTGACACCTCGCATTCTTTCTCCAGCGTTCTTTCTCCAGCGTTCTTTCTCCAGCGTTCTTTCCAGGATGGTGTCACGACTCTCCCTGTCCCCCCCATCACACAATGTGTGCCCCTCTGTGTGCAGTGCTGGGCTGGTGACAGATCTGCACAACCTGAGCTGTAGATACACAAAAGGCTGCTACCCCCGTCCCCGTCCCCCCTCCTGCACGGTCTGCAATGGCATAGTCCAGTCCTGGCTCTCACCACTGCCTTCTGCGGTTGGGATTGTACCACGCAGGATCAGGGGTACAGGACTATGCTCAGGGCAAGCTTTATACACAACTAATCACTGGCTAGATGACAAGTTGATTAGTTGAATAAGGGGTTTTAGTGCTGGGATGGAAAAAAAGCCTGCACACCCTGTGGGTCACCAGAACCAGGACTGAAGGTGTGTTTACTTTTTGACGGGGGTTGCCAGAGATGATGACATCCAAGACTCTTTGATCCAGTGATACAATGCTACTGCTGCGCCAAGTTCATAAAAATGATTTATCAACAACTGGTGGATGCCTAAAGAAGATGTGGAGAACATCCTAATACATTTATCTGCTGCAGGGATGGGTGGTGTTCATTAGGGAGACGTCTCTATTCAATGCTCCAAAGCTAGAGGATATAAATAATATATCATTAAGAATCATTCAGATTTTTTTCAACCTGGGACCATTACTGGTGTCTGTACCTGGTGCACAGCATGAACCATTAACTGTGTAGACCTGCCAGTCTTGGCAGTGGCTTTCAACACAATTGTACAATGAATTATACACTTTAAAAAAGCATTTTTAAACACTTATTCTGCTTCTACCTCACCTCAAAGTTCATTCTAAAGCTAGACAACAGTACCAACCACACTAACGATTCAATGCTCAGATACTCAGATACCAAACCCATCCTACAAAAGTCAATGACACCGTTCCATTAATTGATCTACCTTCAGCTCCTTCTGGTTCTAGTCTTCATGTATCCTCCAGCTGCAATATCACAGAGCTACCTGCTTGATGGACATTAGAAAATAATCAGGAAGCAGACAATTATTTTCCACACCGTTCTGGTCTCTGTACATTTTCTGGGAAGGATGCTCCCCCCAGGCTATGATCACAATCACAATGGAACATATTTTTGGTAGCTCAGATTGTTCTGGCAATTGGCACATACAAACTTAAATGGGAAGAAGGATGATCGACATACTTTTTACATTTGTATCACAAACCATTTTTTTTTAAAAATCATGATGAAAGTGACAATTTTAGCCCCCTTTTAGATATTTACATGCCTCCTGTAAGACCCTATGAACTATGACCTATGAACTGTACATGATACAGACAACATCTTGGTGTCATTATACTACTTATATTGTGTATGTCTTCATCCTGAATTTTTTTTCTTCACATTAATTTATTCAACATTAAAACATAGAAATATGAATATCTCAAAATTACGCTTTGTAACGGCTTTCTTCCGTTGAAAGAGAGTCGGACCAAAGTGCAGCGTGGTGGTTACTCATGTTCTTTAATGAAATGAACAAACATGAAATAACTAAATATACAAAACAACAAACGGAACGTGAAAACCTATACAGCCTATCTTGTGACAACAAACACAGAGACAGGAACAATCACCCAAACACACAGTGAAACCCAGGCTACCTAAATATCGTTCCCAATCAGAGACAACGATAATCACCTGACTCTGATTGAGAACCGCCTCAGGCAGCCATGGACTTTACTAGACAACCCTACTCAGCCACAATCCCAATACCTACTAAAACCCCAATACAAAAACACAACACAAAATAAACCCATGTCACACCCTGCCCTGACCAAATAAATATATAAACACAAAATACTAAGACCAGGGCGTGACAGAACCCCCCCCCCCCAAGGTGCGGACTCCCGGCCGCACACTAAAACCCATAGGGGAGGGTCCGGGTGGGCGTCTGTCCACGGTGGCGGCTCCGGCTCGGGACGTGGACCCCACTCCAACCAAGTCTTAGTCCCCCTGTAACGCATCCTTTGATTGGCGACCTTCGCCGCCGACCTTGGCCTAATAACCCTCACCAAGGACCCCACTGGACTGAGAGGCAGCTCGGGACTGAGGGGAAGCTCGGGACTGAGGGGAAGCTCGGGACTGAGGGGAAGCTCGGGACTGAGGGGTAGCTCGGGACTGAGGAGTAGCTCGGGACTGAGAGGCAGCTCGGGACTGAGGGGAAGCTCGGGACTGAGGGGAAGCTCGGGACTGAGGGGAAGCTCGGGACTGAGGGGTAGCTCGGGACTGAGGGGTAGCTCAGCACTGAGAGGATGCCTAGTACCGAGAGGAAGCCCAGTATTGAGAGGAAACTCAGGCAGGTAGTAGGCTCTGGCGGATCCTGGCTAACTGGCGGATCCTGGCTGACTGGCGGATCTGGAGGATCATGGCTGACTGGCGGATCCTGGCTGACTGGTGGATCCTGGCTGACTGGCGGATCTGGAAGATCATGGCTGACTGGCGGATCCTGGCTGACTGGCGGATCCTGGCTGAATGGTGGATCCTGGCTGAATGGCGGATCTGGAAGATCCTGGCTGACTGGTGGATCCTGGCTGACTGGTGGATCTGGAAGATCCTGGCTGAATGGCGGATCTGGAGGATCATGGCTGACTGGCGGATCCTGGCTGACTGGCGGATCTGGAAGATCCTGGCTGACTGGTGGATCCTGGCTAAATGGCGGATCTGGAAGATCCTGGCTGACTGGCGGCTCTAGCTGCTCCATGCAGACAGGCAGCTCTGGCTGCTCCATGCAGACTGGCAGCTCTGGCTGCTCCATGCAGACTGGCAGCTCTGGCTGCTCCATGCAGACTGGCAGCTCTGGCTGCTCCATGCAGACTGGCAGCTCTGGCTGCTCCATGCAGACTAGCAGCTCTGGCTGCGTTGAACAGGCAGGAGACTCCGGCAGCGCTGGAGAGAAGGAAGGCTCTGGCAGCGCTAAACAGGCGGGAGACTCCGGCAGCGCTGGAGAGGAGGAAGGCTCTGATAGCGCTAGACAGGCGGGAGACTCCGACAGCGCTGGAGAGGAGGAAGGCTCTGACAGCGCTAAACAGGCGGGAGACTCCGGCAGTGCTGGAGAGGAGGAAGGCTCTGGTAGCGCTAAACAGGCGGGAGACTCCGACAGCGCTGGAGAGGAGAAAGGCTCTGACAGCGCTGAACAGGCGAGGCGCACTGAAGGCCTGGTGCGTGGTGCTGGCACTGGTGGTACTGAACCGAGGACACGCACAGGAAGCCTGGTGCGGGGAGCTGCCACCGGAGAACTGGTGTGTGAAGGTAGCACAGGATGGACCGGACCGTGAATGTGTACTGGAGAGCCTGAGAGCAGGACTGGCACAGGACGTGCAAGGCTAGGTAGGTACACAGGAGGCCTAGTGCGTGAGGCTGGCACACTCTTCACCAGCCGACTAACACGCACCTCAGGACGAGTATGGAGCGCTGACCCAGGTGCCATCAAATCCCCGACACGCTCCGTCAGACGAATATCATACCTAAAGCACCAAACTAGCAACTCCCTCATAACTCTCTCATCCACTTTCCCCATTAACTCCTTCACAGTCTCTGCTTCACTCACCTCCAACACCGGCTCTGGTTCTGGTCTCCTCCTTGGCTCCTCACGATAAACAGGGGGAGTTGGCTCAGGTCTGAACCCTGACTCTGCCACACTCTCCCTGAGCCCCCCCCAAGAAATTTTTGGGGCTGACTCTCGGGCTTCCTTCTGCGCCGCCGTGCTTGTCTCTTCGACTCCATTCTCCTATAGCCCTCTTCGCACTGCTCCAGCGAATCCCAGGCGGGCTCCGGCACTCTCTCTGGGTCGACCGCCCACCTGTCTATTTCCTCCCAAGTCGTATACTCTATACTCTTGCTGTCCATAACGTCCTCCCATGTCCATTCCTCTTTCCGCTGCTGTTGCTGTCGCTGCCTGTCACCACGCTGCTTGGTCCAGTTGTGGTGGGTGATTCTGTAACGGCTTTCTTCCGTTGAAAGAGAGTCGGACCAAAATGCAGCGTGGTGGTTACTCATGTTCTTTAATGAAAATGAACAAACATGAAATAACTAAATATACAAAACAACAAACGAGTCAGTGATACAATGCTACTGCTGCGCCAAGTTCATAAAAATGATTTATCAAAAACTGGTGGATGCCTAAAGAAGATGTGGAAATGAAAATGAACAAACATGAAATAACTAAATATACAAAACAACAAACGGAACGTGAAAACCTATACAGCCTATCTTGTGACAACAAACACAGAGACAGGAACAATCACCCACAAACACACAGTGAAACCCGGACTACCTAAATATGGTTCCCAATCAGAGACAACGATAATCACCCGACTCTGATTGAGAACCGCCTCAGGCAGCCATAGACTTTCCTAGACAACCCTACTCAGCCACAATCCCAATACCTACTAAAACCCCAATAAAAAAACACAACACAAAATAAACCCATGTCACACCCTGGCCTGACCAAATAAATATATAAACACAAAATACTAAGACCAGGGCGTGACACGCTTTCTGATTTTGCTCATTTTAAAACATATTGTTTGGAATGATATACTCCACATACAGTGCCTTCGGAAAGTATTCAGACCCCTTTGACTTCTTCCACGTGTTGTTACATTACAGGCTTATTAAAAATATATACATAATAATCCTCAGCAATCTACACACAATAACACATAATGACAAAGACAAAAAAGGTTTTTAGATTTTTTTTTTTAGCAAATTTATAAACATTTTGAAATTTATTTACATAAGTATTCAGACCCTTTGCTATGAGACTCGAAATTGAGCTCAGGTGCATCCTGTTTCCATTGATCATCCTTGAGATGTTTCTACAACATGATTGGAGTCCACCTGTGGTAAATTCAATTGATTGGATATGATTTAGAAAGGCACAGACCTGTCTATAAAGGTCCCACAGTTGACAGTACACGTCAGAGCAAAAATCAAGCCACGAGGAAGGAATTGTCTGTAGATCTCCGAGACAATATTGTGTCGATGCAAAGATCTGGGGAAGGGTACAAAAACATTTCTGCAGAATTGAAGGTCCCCAAGAACACAGTGGCCTCCATCATAAATGGAAGGTTTTGGAAGACTTTTCCTAGATCTGGCCACCCGGCCAAACTGAGCAATCGGGGGAGAAGGCCTTTGGTCTGGGAGGTGACTGATGGTAACTCTGACAGAGCTCTAGAGTTCCTCTGTGGAGATGGGAGAACCTTCCAGAAGGACAACCATCTCTGCAGCATTCCACCAATCAGGCCTTTATGGTAGAGTGGCCAGAAGGAAGCCACTCCTCAGTAAAAGGCACATGACAGCCTGCTTGGTGCCAAAAGGCACCTTAAAAACAATATTCTCTGGTCTGATGAAACCAAGATTGAACTCTTTGGCCTGAATGGCAATCGTCACATCTTTCGGAAACCTGGCACCATCCCTATGGTGAAGCATGATGAAGAGATCCTTGATGAAAACCTACTCCAGAGTGCTCAGTTCATCAGACTGGGGTGAAGGTCCAGCCAAGACAACGCAGGAGTGTCAAGTCTCTGGGACAAGTCTCTGAATGTCTTTGAGTGGCCCAGCCAGAGCCTGGACTTGAACCCAATCTCTGGGGAGACCTAAAATTAGCTGTGCAGCAACACTTTAAAAAAGCCACTTTAAAATGTGTAGTTTTGTCACACAACACAATGCCACAGATGTCTTAAGTTTTGAGGGAGCATGCGATTTGCATGCTGACAGCAGGAATGCCCTCCAGAGTTGTTGCCAGAGAATTGAATGTTAATTTCTCTACCATAAGCTGCCTCCAAAGTTGATTTAGAGAATTTGGCAGTACGTCCAACTGGCCTCACAACCACAGACCACGTTTAACCACGCCAGACAAGGGACCTCCACATCTGGCTTCTCCACCTGCGGGATCGTCTGAGACCAGCCAGCTGGACAGCTGATGAGACTGAGGAGAATTTCTGTCTGTAAAAAACTCATTCTGATTGGCTGGGCTTGGCTCCCCAGTCGGTGGGCCTGGCTGCCAAGTAGGTGGGCCTATGCCCTCCAACTCCCATCCATGGCTGCACCCCTGCCCAGTCAATTGAAATCTATAGATTAGGGCCTAATTAATTTATTGACATTGACTGATTTCCTTAAATGAACTGTACCTCAGTAAAATCTTTGAAATTGTTGCATGCGTTTATATCTTTGTAGGATGTAGGATCTTAATTTGATCACCCTGTTCACCCTGCAGGAAATGTAAAACGTGTTTTTGGCCCAGCACATGTGAAGATGTTTGGGATGTGACCTCAGCTTAGTATATTAACCTGCTTCCTGGGTGGTTTGTCTGTTAAACTGATATGGGCCTCCCTCTGCTCCCCTCCTCCTTTCTCCCTGTTTATAGCTCCTGGTATGCCTCTCTTTTCATTATTTTATTGCTCTCACCCTCCCTTTTCATCTCTCTCTCTCTCTCTCTCTCTCTCTCTCTCTCTCTCTCTCTCTCTCTCTCTCTCTCTCTCTCTCTCTCTCTCTCTCTCTCTCTCTCTCTCTCTCGCTCTCGCTCTCGCTCTCGCTCTCGCTCTCTCTCTCCAGCATTTAAAGACACAGAGGGCTGTTGAAAAGATCTTGCTCATGTTTTCTGGTTGATTAATACATCACCCATGTCACTCCCTGACCTAACCAAAATATATAAAGAAAACAAAGAATACTCAGGTCAGGGCTTGACAATAGGAGTCACAAAAAGCAGAAATATAGATAATATTAATCACTAACCTTTGATGATCTTCATCAGATGACACTCATAGGACATCATGTTACACAATACATGTATGTTTTCTTCGATAATATGCATATTTATATCCAAACATCTCAGTTTACATTGGCGCGTTACATGCAGTAATGTTTTGATTCCAAAACATCCAGTGATTTTGCAGAAATACTCATAATAAAAAAGATACAAGTGTTATTCACAGAATTAAAGATAGACTTCTCCTTAATGCAACCGCTGTGTCAGATTTTTAAAAAACTCTACAGAAAAAGCATAATCTAAGAACGGCGCTCAGAAGCCAATCCAGCCAGAGAAATATCCGCTATTTTGGAGTCAACAGAAGTTAGAAATAACACTATAAATATTCACTTACCTTTGATGATCTTCATTTGTTCCATAAAGTCCCATAAAGTCCATAATTTATGTCCAAATAACCACTTGTTGTTAACGTGTTCAGCCCAGAAATCCATCTTCATGAGGTGCGAGCACTTCGTCCAAAAACTCAAAGTTCCGTTACAGGTTGTAGAAACAAGTCAAACGATGTATGGAATCAATGTTTAGGATGTTTTTAACATAAATCATCAATAAGGTTCCAACCGGAGAATTCCTGTCTGAAGAAAAGCACTGGAACGAGAGCTAACTCTCTCGTGACCGCGTGTCATGAGATCAAGGCACTCTGCCAGACCACTGACTCAAACAGGTCTCATGAGCCCCTCTTTTATAGTAGAATTCTCAAAAAAGTTTCTAAAGACGGTTTGACATCTAGTGGAAGCCGTAGGAAGTGCAACTTTACTCCATAGACACTGTGTATTCGGTAGTCCAAGCTTTGAAAAACTACAAACCTCAGATTTCCCACTTCCTGGTTGGATTTTTCTCAGATTTTCGCCTGCCATACAGTATGAGTTATGTTATACTCACAGACATCATTCAAACCGTTTTAGAAACTTCAGAGTGTTTTCTATCCAATACTAATAATAATATGCATATATTAGCATCTGGGACTGAGTAGGAAGCAGTTCACTCTGGGCACGCTATTCATCCAAAAGTGAAAATGCTGCCCCCTATCCCAAAAAGGATTTATAGTTGTCTGCAGTTCCACTGATTAGTTATTTTACTCCAGCGAGAACAGAGCGCAGATACCGTCGTACCAGTAAAATTCATAGCGGCAGATTTTTAAAGTGGCCGAGCCGCGCTTCACCATTCCTTCCAGTACACATTTTGCCCAGACGTTAATACCTGCCTTATACAAAAAATAACAAAATAACAACTTGAGAGAGAGTTGTCAGAAACGCGGTCTGTTGCTCTAACAACAGACAGTTGGATGTTTAGAGCTACAGAGCTACTACCTACGGAGCTACTACCTTACTGTAACGGCTCATTCCATTACGGCAGAGTGGGAGATTAAAAGCCATGTCCTTCAAACACGTCCCCTTGAGAGGAGTCACACCAGTGTAAACTTGGGGGAAGAGCTAAGGGAAGTAGTTGCAGTGTGGAAGTTGGAGATGGATAATGTAACGGTTCCTGTGACCAGTGACAACACTGGAAATATTGTAAATGCAGTTGCACTACCTGGACTGGGGCCACAGATAGGATGCTTTGCTCACGTTATTCATCTAGCATCTCAAAAAGCAATGTCAGTGAATCCAATCTCTCGCCTCCTAGCAAACATCAGGAAGGTGGTATCCTTCTTCTATAAAAGCACAACTGCTGCACATGTTTCCAAGACAAAACAGGAGATGCTGGAGCTGCCAAACCACAAACTAATCCAAGATGTCCCTACTAGATGGAATTCAAGCCATGAAATAGTTGAGAGATACCTTGAGCAGAAAGTTGTGGTGTATCCTACACTGACTGATCAAGCTGTGAGGAAGAATGTCAAAGATATTGTGAGTTTGTCTGAAAATGACATAAGACTAGCAGAGGACGTTATCAAAGTGTGGAAACCCGTCAAAACAGTCACAACACTGATCTGCACTGAGAGCATTTCATCAGTTTCCATGGTCCTGCCTATGAAAACAATGATCCTGAAATTAATGGTGGCATCTGATGAAGATGAACCCGTAGTAAGGGATGTCAAGACTGCTATCAGAGTTAACCTGGAGCCTAGATATGCTGACCCTGGTGTCCAAGACTTCTTACACAAGAGCACTGCTTCGGACCCCCGGTTCAAGTCCCTGCTGCACCTGGATGCTGCTGCTCATCTGAGAGTCGACACTGAACTCACAGCAGAGATTGTGACCAATATACAACAGGTATTGTTTTTATTTAGTTCGTGTGACATGTATTATTTTATTAATTTGTGATTTAACAATTAATTATACAGTAATAATTGTAATTGTCATAATAGTGTCTGATACATATTTCTAACAATAAATCATATTTTTAAAGACACTTTAAAGACACTTAATTTTCATCTAATTTAATTGTGCAGGGTCAAGCCACAGACACCACAGGAGCTAACCCCTCTCCAGAGATGGCAGACGACAGACGTTCTCCTCCACAAAACAAGTCTGCCATGGCTGAGCTTTTTGGGGATTTGTTCACGACCCAGGAGCAGGGAACCAAGTCAAAGGTCAAGGAGGAGGTGACCTCATACAGGGAAGTGGACTCTATTCCCCTGGATGCTGATCCACTTACATGGTGGAAGACTAACGAGTTAATATACCCTCATGACCTCTGTCCCTAGCGAGAGGGTATTCTCCACAGCGGCTCACATTGTCACAGCTACCTGGCTGTGCTTGGGACCTCTGTCCCTAGCGAGAGGGTATTCTCCACAGCGGCTCACATTGTCACAGCTACCTGGCTGTGCTTGGGACCTCTGTCCCTAGCGAGAGGGTATTCTCCACAGCGGCTCACATTGTCACAGCTACCTGGCTGTGCTTGGGACCTCTGTCCCTAGCGAGAGGGTATTCTCCACAGCGGCTCACATTGTCACAGTTACCTGGCTGTGCTTGGGACCTCTGCCCCCAGGATCGAGTTTGCATGGTATGTTTTTTTTACGCATACAAAGCTGTTCTTTTTATTTTATTCAAACAGACCCCATTTCAAATTAAAGAAGTACTCATTCAGATCAGGTGTGGCCAATTAGTGGGCACGCTAACACACCTGAACACACTTAACAAGATAGAGGATAGAGAGAATTTAGTTGATGCTGAGAATGGAATGTATATGTTTTTAAATAATATTCTTAGAATGTTCTCTGAATGTTATAAAAGTTTTCCTCTGCTTTTTTTTAAGGAAAGTTTTCTTACTTTCTCTGAACAATTTGAGAACATGACTTTAAATAGAACCAGGACGAAACCGGTAGAAAACGTTATGCTGAAGTTTTGAAATTCCCACAGCAGAATGTTGTTTCTAATGTTCTCGGAACAATTTGAGAACATGATTTTAAATAGAACCATGACGAAACCTGTAGGAAAAGTTACTCTGAAGTACATTGTTTCTTGCTGTTTTCTGAGAACATTCCCAATGTCAAACCAGTTGGAGAACGTATCTCGAACATTACCAAATTAGTATTTTAATAACATTTAACCACGTGTGAACTTTAAGGAAACGTTCTGTTAAAGTAATGAAATAGGAAGAAAATTTAAAAATTTCGTCAAGTTCCTTAAATAAGCTGAAAATGTTCCAAAGCCAAGCGACTGTACTGCACCATTCCCAGGAAGTTGTGGGAAGGTAGTATGAAAAATAACCACAGGACAACCATACTCTCACCAAGCTGTAAGAAACATGGTTCTCAGAACATTATGTTCTAGCTGGGAACTTATAAACGGATCTCTTCAGACTATACCACATTCTCAGGGTGGACTATCCACTCTTCATCCCTGGGTGTATTCTCTCCCTGCTCTCCAGATGTATAACTGGGCCTGTAGATTTCTCATTCACATCTCCATCTCTCTCTGTTAGTAAATCAGATACACATAATTGGCGGGTTGAACCTGCTCGTTAATCATAGTTCTGACTGATCACACCTCTGTGGAGGTCAGGAAGTTTAACTGACCCCATGGGTTATGTCTCTTGGAAACCAGGTTAGGCCAATCTATACAAACTGATAGACTCATAGAACACGAGGCTCTAACGTAGATACAGTGTAAAAGGATAATAAAGTAGTTTCCCCAGTGTTTGATATTATCTCTCTTTCCAGCTGGCTAGAGAGAGGCACTCGTAATTACAGTCTATTCTCCAAGGCTCTCACTCCAAGAACCACAGTCTACTCTCCAAGGCTCTCACTCCAAGAACCACAGTCTACTCTCCAAGGCTCTCACTCCAAGAACCACAGTCTACTCTCCAAGGCTCTCACTCCAAGAACCACAGTCTACTCTCCAAGGCTCTCACTCCAAGAACCACAGTCTACTCTCCAAGGCTCTCACTCCAAGAACCACAGTCTACTCTCCAAGGCTCTCACTCCAAGAACCACAGTCTACTCTCCAAGGCTCTCACTCCAAGAACCACAGTCTACTCTCCAAGGCTCTCACTCCAAGAACCACAGTCTACACTCCAAGGCTCTTACCTGAAGAACCACAGTCTACTCTCCAAGGCTCTCACGCCAAGAACCACAGTCTACACTCCAAGGCTCTTACCTGAAGAACCACAGTCTATACTCCAAGGCTTTCACTCCAAGAACCACAGTCTATGATGCAAGGCTCTCACCCCAAGAATCACAGCCTACACACAGTCTAAATCTACAGATCTCTGCCTAATAGTGTGTGCTCTGTTCCCAGCTGCCCCTGTCTATAGGCCTGTCTATAGGCCTGTCTATAGCCCTGTCTGTAGGCCTGTCTATAGGTCTGTCTATAGGCCTGTCTGTAGGCCTGTCTGTAGGCCTGTCTATATGCCTGTCTATAGGCCTGTCTATAGGCCTGTCTATAGGTCTGTCTATAGGCCTGTCTGTAGGCCTGTCTGTCTGTCTATAGGCCTGTCTGTAGGCCTGTCTATAGGTCTGTCTATAGGTCTGTCTATAGGTCTGTCTATAGGCCTGTCTGTAGGCCTGTCTATAGGTCTGTCTATAGGTCTGTCTATAGGGTCTGTCTATAGGTCTGTCTATAGGTCTGTCTATAGGCCTGTCTATAGGTCTATAGGCCTGTCTGTAGGCCTGTCTATAGGTCTGTCTATAGGCCTGTCTATAGGTCTAGGCCTGGCCTGTCTGTAGGCCTGTCTATAGGTCTGTCTATAGGCCTGTCTATAGCCCTGTCTGTAGGCCTGTCTATAGGTCTGTCTATAGGCCTGTCTGTAGGCCTGTCTGTAGGCCTGTCTATATGCCTGTCTATAGCCCAAATTGTACACTTCTGTTCTGTACTCTTACAGTACTCTGGGCTCTCCCAATAGCGGAGCAGCAAATTAAGTTAAAACCTGGCCTGGAAAAAAAAAAAAGCCCTTAAATGTTGCCATATGCAGGATTGCATGGGAACTTCCCGACACACACACATGTTGTTCAGAACCTCTGGTGAGGTGTTGAGTCTGGGGAAAGAGGAGAGGGGCATGACAGGGGAGAGAGCAGAGAAGACAGGGGCATAACAGAGGAGAGGAGAGAAGACAGGGGCATAACAGAGGAGAGGAGAGGAGAGAAGACATGGGCATAACAGAGGAGAGGAGAGGAGAGAAGACAGGGGCATAACAGAGGAGAGGAGAGAAGACAGGGGCATAACAGAGGAGAGAGGAGAGAAGACAGGGGCATAACAGAGGAGAGGAGAGAAGACAGGGCATAACAGAGGAGAGGGAGAAGCAGGGGCATAACAGAGGAGGAGAGGAGAAGGGGCACAACAGAGGGAGAGGAGAGGAGAGAAGATAGAGGCATAACAGAGGAGAGAGAGAAGACATGGGCATAACAGAGGAGAGGAGAGAAGACAGGGGCATAACAGAGGAGAGGAGAGAAGACAGGGGCATAACAGAGGAGAGGAGAGAAGACAGGGGCATAACAGAGGAGAGGAGAGAAGACAGGGGCATAACAGAGGAGAGGAGAGAAGACAGGGGCATAACAGAGGAGAGGAGAGAAGACAGGGGCATAACAGAGGAAGAGGGGCATAACAGAGAGAGCAGAGAAGACAGGGGCATAACAGAGGAGAGGAGAGAAGACAGGGGCATAACAGAGGAGAGCAGAGAAGACAGGGGCATAACAGAGGAGAGAGAGAAGACAGGGGCATAACAGAGGAGAGGAGAGAAGACAGGGGCATAACAGAGAGGAGAGAAGACAGGGGCATAACAGAGGAGAGGAGAGAAGACAGGGGCATAACAGAGGAGAGCAGAGAAGACAGGGGAGAGCAGAGAGACAGGGGCATAACGGGCATAACAGAGGAGAGGAGAGAAGACAGGGGGTTAACAGAGGAGAGGAGAGAAGACAGGGGGATAACAGAGGAGAGGAGAGAAGACAGGGGCATAACAGAGGAGAGGAGAAGACAGGAGCATAACAGAGGACAGGAGAGAAGACAGGGGCATAACAGAGAGAGAGGAGAGAAGACAGGGGCATAACAGAGGAGAGCAGAGAAGACAGGGGCATAACAGAGGAGAGCAGAGAAGACGGGCATAACAGAGGAGAGGAGAGAAGACAGGGGCATAACAGAGGAGAGCAGAAGAGGGGCATAACAGAGAAGACAGGGGCATAACAGAGGACAGAGAAGACAGGGGAGGAGAGAGAGAAGAGACAGGGCATAACAGGAGAAGACAGGGGCATAACAGAGGAGAGCAGAGAAGACAGGGGCATAACAGAGAGGAGAGGAGAGGAGAGAAGACAGGGGCATAACAGAGGACAGGAGAGAAGACAGGGGCATAACAGAGGAGAGCAGAGAAGACAGGGGCATGACAGAGGAGAGGAGAGAAGACAGGGGCATAACAGAGGAGAGGAGAGAAGACAGGGGCATGACAGAGGAGAGGAGGGTAGAAGAGTAGAAGAAAAGAGGAGAGGTGCTGAGACCACTGTAAAGTTGTGTGCTTTGCTCTGCCAGGGGGTTGACATGTGAATAAATGGCCAAGGCTCCCATGTCTTTGCTGAGAGGGCAGTGTGGTATTCTATTGTATTTTTCATTTCAGTTTTTCAACCAGGTTTTTTCCCAGGCATATTTCCCACAACAGTTACATTTTTGACTTTCATTTTATTTGACGTTCACATTGATCCTGCAGCTAAATAAACATAACAAAGACTAGTAATAGCTCCTCACTGTGGGATCCAATAGTATATATTATATTGTCTCTTTCAATAAAGACTGAAGCATCGGTATCCAGCTTCTAACCCTGGTCTGGACATCATTGTAACTAGGCACCAGTACAGCCTCTCTGTTTTTCCCACATGTTCTTTTACTGCTCTTAATTGAGGTGAATACTGTTATACTTTTGGATTTGCATTGACCTGGTATCTTATATTCTGTTTCTGTTCTGTACAACTGTTAGATGTAGGGGAGTGTTTTGCCACCTCTGCATCTCTACAACCCCCTGTTCTGACATACACATCTCCAGGATGTGATCATTTAGCCTCTTATAGTCTAAGACCTGTCTAAGTCCGTTCTACTAAGCTATTTGGAATTGTTTAATAATGTCATACCAAGGATCGTTTAGCTATTTTATTTTGAATTTAAGACCCCTGGAAGTATCCCCCCGAAACAAAATGTTGACGACAATTTTTGGTGGCCTTATTGCTATTAGGCCATACAAACCCATCGAATAACAGATTCACTACATGGAAAAACATTCCCAAAATATCAAAAGGAAGTTTGTTCGGAAGTGTCTGTCCTATATCTGAGAGATACAGTATAAGAAAGATCAGGAAACACACATTTTGTTGACAATAAACAGTCTCCATATATACATGAATTCAACTGACACCAGGGGACCTTGTGATAAGTCTTGTGAGGCCTGTGGGTGTCCTAGAGCAACTCAACTGACATGTTCGTGTAGAGGGTCATAATAGTTTGTAGGCCAAACCATTCGGGTGCTACCGACGATTTTGTGAGAAGGTCTGACAAACACCACTCTAGCTCTGTCACCTTTCACCCCAGATGTCTCATGGTCTGACAAACACCACTCTAGCTCTGTCACCTTTCACCCCGGATGTCTCATGGTCTGACAAACACCACTCTAGCTCTGTCACCTTTCACCCCAGATGTCTTCTGGTCTGACAGACACACCACTGTCACCTTTCACCCCAGATGCTCTGTCACCTTTCACCCCAGATGTCTTCTGGTCTGACAATGTCTTCTGGTCTGACAAGCTTTCCCACACCTCTAGCTCTGTCACCTTTCACCCCAGATGTCTTCTGGTCTGACAAACACCGCTCTAGCTCTGTCACCTTTCACCCCAGATGTCTTCTGGTCTGACAAACACCGCTCTAGCTCTGTCACCTTTCACCCCAGATGCAGAAGTGTGACATAGTGGATGCAGTGGATTGAGACACATCCAAGGCAAAAAGAACAGATATCTCAAGCTTAAACTGAAAGATGTTCATGGGGATTTTTATTATGCTCATTAGATTTCAGTGGGGGTGTGGACATTGACACTAGTTAGCTTGACCTTATGTAGTTGTTGACATGTCAATTGCCCCAGTGGAGCACAATGGAACAGGGAACATTACTATGGTAGCTCATGCTTAATTTGCGATCTGATTATGCATGCTGTGTTTGGCTTTGCACTGTGTAACAGGTGTTTGTGTGTGTGTGTGTGTGTGTGTTCCAGGACTATTGGTTCTCACTGGTGTTCAAGCGTCTGGTGGGCCCCAGGGTGTTGGCGGTGCGGGTAGCAGGCTTACAGAGGAAACCACAGCCAGGGAGGGTCATCCGAGACAAACTACGCATTTACGCCCATTGTACCAGCTTCCACAAGTAAGTGCTGCAGCCCTGTACCAGCTTCCACAAGTAAGTGCTGCAGCCCTGTACCAGCTTCCACAAGTAAGTGCTGCAGCCCTGTACCAGCTTCCACAACTAAAAACCAGAGCCATATACTATACCAGCTTCCACAACTAAAAACCAGAGCCATATACTATACCAGCTTTCACAAGTAAAAACCAGAGCCATATACTATACCAGCTTTCACAACTAAAAACCAGAGCCATACACTATACCAGCTTTCACAACTAAAAACCAGAGCCATATACTATACCAGCTTTCACAACTAAAAACCAGAGCCATACACTATACCAGCTTTCACAAGTAAAAACCAGAGCCATATACTATACCAGCTTTCACAAGTAAAAACCAGAGCCATATACTATACCAGCTTCCACAAGTAAAAACCAGAGCCATATACTATACCAGCTTTCACAAGTAAAAACCAGAGCCATATACTGTACCAGCTTTCACAAGTAAAAACCAGAGCCATATACTATACCAGCTTCCACAACTAAAAACCAGAGCCATATACTATACCAGCTTTCACAAGTAAAAACCAGAGCCATATACTGTACCAGCTTCCACAAGTAAAAAAACCAGAGCCATATACTATACCAGCTTCCACAAGTAAAAACCAGAGCCATACACTATACCAGCTTTCACAAGTAAAAACCAGAGCCATATACTATACCAGCTTTCACAAGTAAAAACCAGAGCCATATACTGTACCAGCTTCCACAAGTAAAAACCAGAGCCATATACTATACCAGCTTCCACAATTAAAAACCACAGCCGTACACTGTACCAGCTTCCACAAGTAAAAACCACAGCCATACAGTGTACCAGATTCCACAAGTAAAGATTACAGCCATACGCTATACCAGCTTCCACAATTAAAAACCACAGCCGTACACTGTACCAGATTCCACAAGTAAAGATTACAGCCATACACTGTACCAGATTCCACAAGTAAAGATTACAGCCATACACTGTACCAGATTCCACAAGTAAAGATTACAGCCATACACTGTACCAGATTCCACAAGTAAAGATTACAGCCATACACTGTACCAGATTCCACAAGTAAAGATTACAGCCATACACTGTACCAGATTCCACAAGATTAAAAATTACAGCCATACACTGTACCAGATTCCACAAGTAAAGATTACAGCCATACACTGTACCAGATTCCACAAGTAAAAATTACAGCCATACACTGTACCAGATTCCACAAGTAAAAATTACAGCCATACACTGTACCAGATTCCACAAGTAAAAATTACAGCCATACACTGTACCAGATTCCACAAGTAAAGATTACAGCCATACACTGTACCAGATTCCACAAGTAAAGATTACAGCCATACACTGTACCAGATTCCACAAGTAAAGATTACAGCCATACACTGTACCAGATTCCACAAGTAAAAATTACAGCCATACACTGTACCAGATTCCACAAGTAAAGATTACAGCCATACACTGTACCAGATTCCACAAGTAAAGGTTACAGCCATACACTGTACCAGCTTCCACAAGTAAAAACCGCAGCCGTACACTGTACCAGATTCCACAAGTACAATTTTGTAAGTACAATTTTGGCCTAAGGACAAAGATTAGTTTGGTGGCTAAAAAGCACTCAAAGCTCAGACTTCTATGGCTTGTCCCATTTTCCTTACCTTGGTGTTACATTCTTAATAGATTCACAGACACCTGAGGCACGGTGTCTAGTCACTGTGTCTAGTCTCTCCTGCACTATAGCCCATTAATAAGCCACTCTAGCCATGATAAATCACATTAATTACCCAGCCTGCCACAATTATGCCTGGTCAGCTCATAAATAACCCTCATCCAGACTACTCAGTCTTTCAGAGCAGCCAGGCCATAAAACATAACAGGTATCACTTATCAGGTGTGTGAGGGACTCTTCTCTTTGTCAAAGAGGCGGCAACAGTCCTTTATCTCAGCTCGGATTGGTTGGAGGGGGTTTTGGGGGAGTGTGAGGGGAGATGGAGGTACAATGGGTACGTCTGTCCCAGAATAGATAAAGAGCAGCACCATCCCCCTGTTCCCCCTGTTCAAGGTTATCATTTAACCCAGCCATATGTGATGTGTAACAGGTCAGCAGCAGAGATTTCAGCACCAGGCTAGACTTACTGCCCTCTGTCCCATCTATACACACACGGCTCAGTTACATCTGTTCACCTGGCTCCGCAAACCACATTATCTATATGTAATAACTATGTTTTATATTTTATTGAATATACAATAAACACCTATAAGCGTTTATCAGTATTCCATCTTTGCTGGTGAACATTTTCTTTGATTTTTCTCCTCAGGTCCAGGCCATTGGATGTGTCCCTGTTCTATTCCATCTCAGTTGCAGGTGTGGTGTAGAGAGCAGTAGCGTAATTGTACACTCTAGGGACTCGGGATCTAGTGATACAGACACACCTCACATCTGATCTGTTACCCACGGTGTGGCCTGTTGACAGATCTGCAGAGATTTTAAATAGTTGTCATCCAATGCTTTCCATCTGGCACCTGGAAGGATAGGACGCCTTTTATGATGGGAGCCTTTAGCCCCTGGCATGGCACTTATATCTGGATCTCAACAGTCATCCTCCTTTAACCAGTTAGCAGTTTCAGTACGCTTTTGTTATCAAGGGTATTGTATTCTTCTCGCCAGTTCGCCAGTTAGCAAGTTAAGTACTCTGTTGCTACCAAGGGTATTGTATTATTCTAGCCAGTTAGCCAGTTAACCAGTTAGCCTGTTATTGGTTTCAGTACTCTTTTGCTATCAAGGGTATTGTATTCTTCTAGCCAGTTAGCCAGTTCGCCAGTTAGTGGTTTCAGTACTCTTTTGCTATCAAGGGTATTGTATTCTTTAGCCAGTTCGCCAGTTAGTGGTTTCAGTACTCTTTTGCTATCAAGGGTATTGTATTCTTCTAGCCAGTTAGCCAGTTCGCCAGTTAGTGGTTTCAGTACTCTTTTGCTATCAAGGGTATTGTATTCTTTAGCCAGTTAGCCAGTTCGCCAGTTAGTGGTTTCAGTACTCTTTTGCTATCAAGGGTATTGTATTCTTTAGCCAGTTAGCCAGTTAGCCAGTTAGTGGTTTCAGTACTCTTTTGCTATCAAGGGTATTGTATTCTTTAGCCAGTTAGCCAGTTAACGGTTTCAGTTCTATTTTGGGTATTGTATTCTTCTATCCATTTAGCAGTTTCTAGCTTTCCAGACATTTAGTGGTTAGCATGGTCTGTTTCACTCTAAACCAATGCTTCAGCATCAAACAACGTGAGAGGTTGTTTACTCTCCTGCTTCTAATGCCTCAGAACCTCATCTTTTTGAAATCCTGGACTGTCTTTATCCCTCTCTCCATCTCTTCGTCTAATCTATCGGTATCTAACACTCCATCTCTTTCTGTCTGATACATCCCAGCCCTGAGCAATGTTTGGCATAAGGCTTCAATAGTTGAGCAGAAGAAATACTCCAGGGCTGAGTGATTACACTGTCTGACACAAAGACAGACAGATGTTCTGTTTACAGACGTGACCAACCCTGATTCTAATCTGTTCTCTTTCCATGTGTCTATGTTTGCATTTTTCAAGTCACTTGAATCGGCTCTCTGTGGGTCTGCTCAGCATTTCCTTGTTGTACGATGAGGTGTAGAAACGGAGAGTGAACAAAAACCTGAAGCCGTGAGAGCTGGAGAACGAGAGAGATGGAGAGATTGCTAATCAGAGAAGGATCGCTAATCGACCGATCTGATAAAGCCCAACCCTGACCCTTAACAATGTGGTCATCTGAAACCTATGGTGCACACACACACACCCTGAAACCTATGGTGCACACACACACACACACACACACACACACACACACACACACCCTGAAACATATGGGACCACTCCAGTTGTGTTGATCTAGCCTTCACATTATGCAGTGTATTACATGTGATCATGTTTTTCTTATCTTTGGCCAATATTCCCTAAATCCTCTCCCCAGCACTCTGAACACATGCAGTGTTGTCTGTGTAATTCTAGGAGGTCAGTCCCACACTTTCACACCCTGAAATTGATCCCTAATGTGATGTGAGTAGAGACTACAGGTCTTAGGTCTTGAGCATATCAAAACATATTAGATCCATTCAATCTGGGCATATACCACAGTATTATGAAATGTACTGTAAATATCTAGAAAAAGGGCTAAGAGGGCAATGGAAGAATAACACAAAATACAGTTTTATCTGTACTTATAAAGTAAACATAAATAATAGGTTCAGGATTGTTATAAACATAATATATTACAGTGAATTCATGAAATGCTTGGAACACATTTGATTTTGATTCACGAGTGTTTTGATCCTGTTATTAAATGGTCCGGCAGAGCCTTTACTCAGTTTTTAACATGTCTGTTCTCCTGTTCAGTTACTGACGTTTCTATTGTACTTAGCAGAGGAAGACACTATAGAGCACCTTACAGATCTAGATAGACATAGTGAGACAAGAGGAGTGAGAAAGCAACAAAAGGTAGTCTCTGCAGTGGGGGGGTGATGCTTAGTGTTTTGGGACTGATTCATGCGATTAGAAGAAGAACAAGAAGACCATTAAAACTCATATTTGTGTTTACCATTCATTTAGAATGCTTCTCTTCCTTCCAGTCATAACTACGTGAAAGGGTCCATAACGATCTATATCATCAACCTGCATCGGTCCAGGAAGAAAATCAAGCTGGCAGGAACCTTACGTAACAAGACTGTCCATCAGTACCTGCTGCAGCCCTACGGGACAGACGGACTACACGCCAGGTCAGTAGTGCATAGCAGGTGTGTGATACACACTCACACATACGCACTCTCTCTCTTTCTCTCTCTCTCACTCCTTTCTCCTTACTCTCTCTCTCTCTTTCTCTCCTTCTCTCTCTCCCTTTCTCTCCTCCTCTCTCCTTCCATTTCTATTTATTTATCTCTATATCTCTCGCTGTCTCAGGGATCATGTGTAGCTATACGGACAATATTTAGGTGTTTCCCCCAAGAAATGTTTATTTAGAAAATAAGCTAATTTACTGCATTTCTATACAATACAAAACTCTTTAAAATGCTATTTGGAGAACAGCGAAAACAAGCTAAAAAGACCCCAGCCCGGCAGAGCTACAGCACCTTTGCTGCTGTAGCTTCATCCACCTCCATCTACAAAGAACACACAGCCTGTTAGCTATACAATTGTAATGTTATGCCCCGCCACAAGTTTGGGAACCACAGTACTGACCTCTGTCTCCTCTGCTTCCTCCTGCATGCATTGCAGCCTGCCCCAGCCTCACCACTGAGTGCCACATCACTGTCTGTTTCAGTAGCCTACTCTGTGTAAAGTTAGAATGAGTATTTTTTGATGACGGCATGAAACAAATGTTTTTTATTTATTTAACCTTTATTTAACTAGGCAAGTCAATCTTTTGTCTGGCATCTCACCAACACACTACCAGCAGCATCTCCAGACTAATTACCTATTGAGCCGACTGTGAGATGGGGTAGTTCGTTTCATATCTCAGGTGCTCAGCCTGTGCTGTGAGAGTGCGGAGTTAGCTGTTCGAGAGTGTGTTGAATGTTCTGTGCATCGGCCAGACAGAACAGATTACTTATAAATCATACAATGTGATTTTCTGGATTTTTCTTTTAGATTCCGTCTCTCACAGTTGAAGTGTACCTATGATTAAAAATTACAGACCTCTACATGCTTTGTAAGTAGGAAAACCTGCAAAATCGGCATTGTATCAAGTACTTGTTCTCCCCACTGTATATACTAGGCGGTGTCAGAGGAAGACCCAAAGAATTGTCAAAGACTCCAGTCACCCAAGTCGTAGACTGCTTCTCTCTGCTACCGCAACCCAATCATTATCGGAGCACCAAGTCTAGGTCCAAATGGCTCCTTAACAGCTTCTACCCCAAGTCATAAGACTGTTGAACAATTAATCAAATGGCCACTGGACTATTTACATTGTCCCCCCCATTGGTTTTGTATACTGCTGTTACTCGCTTTTCATTATCCATGCATCGTCACTTTACCCCTACCTACATGTACATATTACCTCGACTAACATGTACCCCTGTACATTGACTCAGTAACGGTACCCCCTGTATATAGCGTCATTGTTGTTATTTTATTGTGTTACTTATTTTACTTTTTTTTACATTCGTTTATCTATTAAATATAACTATATTTCTTGAACTGCATTGTTGGTTAAGGGCTTGTAAGTAAGCATTTCAAGGTAAGGTCTTGCACTTGATTGTGACAAATACAATTGGATTTTATTTGGTTTAAAAAATATACAGGTTCTGAGCTTTGATCAAAGCTGGGAGCAATATTTAGATGTTGACCCGTCATGTATATATTTTTCTTTCTGCAATAGGCCCCATAATGTATATATTTTTCTTTCTGCAATAGGCCCTATAATGTATATATTTTTCTTTCTGCAATAGGCCCCATACGGTATATATTTTTATTCAAAACTTTTTTTTCAAATGTGAAAACATTATCGAGGTCCAGACCTCGGCGTCTTAATATGTAGTTGCACACACCGTGACCCACTGACCTGGCAATTCCAACATACAGGAGAGAGCCAGAGAGACCTAGGTTACCATAACACAGCTGTCCCTCTAGCTAACCTCTCTGTGGGAAACAGAGTGTCCTTTAATGGGGAAGGGAAGATAGGATTTGGGATCTCTGTCAGGGAAACGTGCATCTCTACTGAAGCATTTTTGGTTCCACTGTAAATAAACCACATCTTTAAAAGCTCAAGCCTTCAGAAACCCTTTATAAGGTCTTCATACTGTAGATACTTAGTGCTGGAATGAAGCAAAAACCTGCATAACCCTGCAGCCCTCCAGGACCATAGTTATCTAGATACTACACAGCAAGGTTGCCCATATAATTATTATTATAAACATTTTAGAATTGTCATTGTTGGACATAAAAGACTATAAAAACATAAACTGTTCCCAAATATTCCCACGCATAATAGATTGTATACAAATGTAAGCAAGATTTGGAATGAATGTGTTTTAGTCCAATATTATATCTGTTTGGGTTACTTGCAGTCAATTTGCAGTCTACAAATGATTTGTAATTATGTCTCTGCCCCCCGACCCTCCGCTCAAGAAACAAATCGTCCAGCTGCTGAATATAGTTGATGATTCCTGCTCTACAGTATAGTGGATGGTAAAAAGACTTAAGGGTCTTTTTAGCCAGGTTATAAAGATAAATATTTGATTATTTCCAAGAAAAATATTAAAAGGTCTCAAAAGGTAGAATTTTTCTCCAAATGGTGAGATTTTTAACAGGCTATAGTATTTGTACAGAGGGAATATGCTATGATGTTTACCGTTGGATGCATTTATAGAAGCAAATGTTCACGAGAGGGAAGCAGTCAGTCATGACGTACACACACACAGCAAAGAGATATCAAACATCAAACATCCAAACCTCCATGGTTGAGAATTGGCAATAGAATCCGATTAGCACAATAAGTTTGTCCTTGTTTATTGAAATTGAAAAGTGAACTGTGTGGGCCGTGATAAGAAACATATGCTGGTACCAAAGGCCTTCCTAGAGGGGATGGTTCTGGTCTGGATCTGGTTCTGGTCTGATCTGGTCTGCACCCCCAGAGCCCTCTGGGAAGATTAGCTGTTCTATCAGTACCAGTAGCCCTGCACAGCCCTACACTCCATCCACCCCGTTCCCCTGTCTTCTACCTCACTGTTACCATTCCATACCAGTAGCCCTGCACAGCCCTACACTCCATCCACCCCGTTCCCCTGTCTTCTACCTCACTGTTACCATTCCATACCAGTAGCCCTGCACAGCCCTACACTCCATCCACCCCGTTCCCCTGTCTTCCACCTCACTGTTACCATTCCATACCAGTAGCCCTGCACAGCCCTACACTCCATCCACCCCGTTCCCCTGTCTTCCACCTCACTGTTACCATTCCATACCAGTAGCCCTGCTGCCCTCCCTCCATTCACCCATTTTCTCTTGCTCCTTTCTCTCTCTCCGTTCCTGACATCTCTACACATCCATCCTTCTTTTATTCTCTCCTCTCCTTGTTTCCCCCTGTTTTCCAGGCAGTAAAACCCCCAATCCTTTTCACTAACTCTGCTGCAATCGTTTCCCCACATTGCTCTCTCCTTCCCCTCCTCTCTGTCTGTCTGTCTGGCAGTAATCCATCCCTCTCTTGACCTCTCCAGCCTAAACTCAGCCTGTTATTCAGACACAAGGCTGATCCTGCAATAACGGCCTAATGAATGTGTGTGTGTGTGCACGTTCACATGGGTGTACAGACCTGTGTGTGTGCATGTGTTTCTGTGTGCGCTGTAATAACAGGTTAATGATGAGGATGTGTTAGTGGTGTTACAAGGGATTATAGTGGTTGTTAATATAACCGTAAGCAACGGAGGGGAACGCCGGCTCTGTTCTAGACTCCAACTGGTGGTCTTACTGCTTTCACTCAGCATAGGTAGAGCACTGGGGACTTTTATTATTGTTTGAGCAACTCCAGATGTCTATAAATGTGACTACAATGCAACAGCCAGCCCTATACATGTATACGCAGGTCTGGCCACAGGAAATGGATGTAGGTCTTAGTTTGTTTAATGGCTTTGCATTCTCTAGATTTAACATGTTGGTCATTTAGCAGACACTCGCAGTCTCAATAAATCTGGTAAATCAGCAAATGAGGTGCTCTCTAATTCTTCTTTCCACTTTGTGGCCTATGGTCTCAATCAGGTCATTATCACAGTATAATTCCATCCTCCTTTCTTATTTTGTATTACTTTATTTAGACAGTATGAAACAGGAAAGGTGGCCACAGGGTTGAAACCCCTGACGTATCGGGGTCTGGTGTGTGCTCATTGCCAGGAGTGATACCACTCAACTATACATGTGCATGTTAAATGTTAGGTAAGGTTATACTAACTCCCGGAGCTAATCAAGAAGTGTAATGGAATGTCAGACTGTTCCTGGTAGGACTGTATCTACAGGGTTTAATGCATCCTGGTAAATATAGCTGTTTCGCAAAACAACTCACATTTTGTATGGAATATGGAAGAATTGTTGTCAAGTTATATTGCAGTGAATTCCCAGGGGAGCCCGAACTGGACTTGAATAAGGGTCTCTGTGATTGTTACTATAGTCCAGGGGTCTTCAACCTTTATTGCCCAGGGACCCCCTCCCAGGCAAACCGGCGACCTCCATCCTCCTTCATGTTATGTCTTGTCTTATTATCATGTGAATGGTAATGGCAAGGAGAAGTAATCAACATTTAAAAATGTATAGATTTGGTAGATAGTTTTTCATTATTTTGTCCTTCCCACATTATAATTGGAAGAAGAAGTGTAAACTCTAATGTAGCCTATTAGCTAGAAAAGGTAATTCCAAACACATTTTTGCTAAGCACCGAGCAGTTAAACAAAGGTTAACCATGTGTATGCAAAAATTGATGTCCATGTCAAGAAAGCTTACCAGCAGCACATGCCGCACTGATAGCCTATTCGAGGATTATTCTGGCGTGGTTACACTTGGTCTGCGGTTGTGAGGCCGGTTGGAATTACTGCCAAATTCTTTATAATGAAGTTGGAGGCGGCTTATGGTAGATAAATGTCCATTAAATTCTCTGGCAACAGCTCTGGGGAACATTCCTGCAGTCAGTTGCCAATTGCACGCCCCCTCCAAACGTAAGACATCTGTGGCATTGTGTTGTGTGGCAAAACTGCACATTTTAGAGTGGCCTTTTATTGTCCCAAGCACAAGGTGCACCTGTGTAATGATCATACAGTTGAATCACCTTTTTGATATGCCACACCTGTCAGGTGTATGGATTATATTGGCAAAAAATAAGTGTTCACTAACAGGGATGTAAACCAATTTGTGCACGACATTTGAGAGAAATAAGCTTTTTGTCCGTATGGAACATTTCTGTGATCTTTTATTTCATCTCATTAAACATGGGAACAACACTTTACATGCTGTGCTTATTTTTCATTCCGTGTACATTTCTGCAGACCCTCTGCAACCATCCGTTGAATACCATGCTGTAATCTAACAGTGTTGGAGTGAAAGTTAGCTGAAACTTGTTGACTTGAAGGGTCACACACACACACACACACACAGAGAGAGAGAGATACATCTGTAGCCAGGAGCTGCTGAAGGAACAGCATATTGAAGTGTAATTTAATTTACATGATATAAAAATGATATTTAGACTTTTCCCCTATTTTCTTTCTTTCTTTCTGTCTCCTTCTACTCCCCCTTCCTGTCTCTCTCTTGCTCTCTGTTTTTCTCTCTTCATCTCTGTTTCTCTCTCATTCCACTTCCCTGCTCCCCAGTGCTTTGAACTGGCTAACATAAATCCTGTGAGAGGCGTTAGTGAAGATCAACATTGGGGTTCTGAAGCCTGCTGTTTTACACACATTAGCACCCCAAGCCGAGACAGAGAGAGAGTTCACCCTTCAGCTCCTTGTATTTTCAAAAGAAAGCCAAGTTGGAGGTGTGGGTTGATAGTTAGGTGTTGCCTGAACCATATATACAGTACAAGTCGAAAGTTTGGAAACACCTACACATTCAATCATTTTCTAAATGTTTACTATATTCTACTTTGTAGAATAATAGTGAAGACATCAAAACTATTAAATAACACGTATGGAAACATGTAGTAACCAAAAAAGTGTTAAACAAATCATTCAACCAGCTTCGTGAGAAATTATTTTCCCACAGTCTTGAAGGAGTTGAAGTCGGAAGTTTACATACACCTTAGCCAAATACATTTAAACTCAGTATTTCACAATTCCTGACATTTAATCCTAGTAAAAATTCCCTGTCTTAGGTCAGTTAGGATCAGCACTTTATTTTAAGAATATAAAATGTCAGAATAATAGTAGAGAGAATGATTTATTTCAGCTTTTATTTATTTCATCATATTCCTAGTGGGTCAGAAGTTTACATACACTCAATTAGTATTTGGTAGCATTGCCTTTAAATTGTTTAAACTTGGGTCAAACAAATCAAATCAAATTTATTTATATAGCCCTTTGTACATCAACTGATATCTCAAAGTGCTGTACAGAAACCCAGCCTAAAACCCCAAACAGCAAGCAATGCAGGTGTAGAAGCACTGTGGCTAGGAAAAACTCCCTAGAAAGGCCAAAACCTAGGAAGAAACCTAGAGAGGAACCAGGCTATGAGGGGTGGCCAGTCCACTTCTGGCTGTGCTGGGTGGAGATTATATTTATTTATTTTTCCATTATTTTACCAGGTAAATTGACTGAGAACAAGTTCTCATTTGCAGCAACGACCTGGGGAATAGTTACATGGGAGAGGAGGGGGATGAATGAGCAAATTGTAAACTGGGATTATTAGGTGACCGTGATGGTTTGAGGGCCAGATTGTGAATTTAGCCAGGACACTGGGGTTAACACCCCTACTCTTACAATAAGTGCCATGGGATCTTTAATGACCTCAGAGAGTCAGGACACCCGTTTAACGTCCCATCCGAAAGACGGCACCCTACACAGGGCAGTGTCCCCAATCACTGCACTGGGGCATTGGGGTATTTTTTTACACCAGAGGAAAGAGTGCCTCCTACTGGCCCTCCAACACCACTTCCAGCAGCATCTGGTCTCCCATCCAGGAACTGACCAGGACCCATCCAGGAACTGACCAGAAGCAAGCCAGCAGTGGTATGCAGGGTGGTATGCTGCTGGCATTATAACAGAACATGGCCAAGATGTTCAAATGTTCATAAATGACCAGCATGGTCAAATAATAATAATCACAGGCAGAACAGTTGAAACTGGAGAAGCAGCACGGCTAGGGGACAGCAAGGAGTCATCATGCCAGGTAGTCCTGAGGCATGGTCCTAGGGCTCAGGTCCTCCGAGAGAGAGAAAGAAAGAGAAAAAGAGAGAATTAGAGAGAGCATATTTAAATTCACACAGGACACCGAATAAGACAGGAGAAGTACTCCAGATATAACAAACTGACCCTAGCCCCCGACACATAAACTACTGCAGCATAAATACTGGAGGCTGAGATAGGAGGGGTCAGGAGACACTGTGACCCCATCCGATGATACCCCCGGACAGGGCCAAACAGGAAGGATATAACCCCACCCACTTTGCCAAAGCACAGCACCCACACCACTAGAGGGATATCTTCAACCGCCAACTTACCATCCTGAGACAAGGCAGAGTATAGCCCACAAAGATCTCCGCCACGGCACAACCCAAGGGGGGGGGGCGCCAACCCAGACAGGAAGATCACATCAGTGACTCAACCCACTCAAGTGACGCACCCCTCCTAGGGACGGCATGAAAGAGCACCAGTAAGCCAGTGACTCGGCCCCTTGTAGTAGGGTTAGATGCAGAGAATCCCAGTGGAAAGAGGGGAACCGGCCAGGCAGAGACAGCAAGCACGCTTCGCGTAGCCTTCCACAAGCTTCCCACAATAAGTTGGGTGAATTTTGGCCCGTTCCTCCTGACAGAGCTGGTGTAACTGAGTCAGGTTTGTAGGCCTCCGTGCTCGCACACGCTTTTTCAGTTCTGCCAACAAATTGTCTATGGGATTCAGGTCAGGGCTTTGTGATGGCCTCTCCAATACCTTGACTTTGTTGTCCATATGCCATTGTGCCACAACTTTGGAAGTATGCTTGGAGTCATTGTCCATTTGGAAGAAACATTTGCAACCAAGCTTTAACTTCCTGACTGATGTGGAGATGTTGCTTCAATATTTCCACATACTTTTCTGTCCTCATGATGCCATCTATTTTGAGAAGTGCAACAGGCCCTCCTGCAGCAAAGCACCCCCACAACATGATGCTGCCACCGCCGTGCTTCACGGTTGGGAAGGTGCTCTTCGGCTTGCAAGCCTCCTCCTTTTTCCTCCAAGCACAACGATGGTCATTATGGCCAAACAGTTATATTATTGTTTCATCAGACCAGAGGACATTTCTCCAAAAAGTATGATCTTTGTCCCCATGTGCAGTTGCAAACCATAGTCTAGCTTTTTTATGGAGGTTTTGGAGCAGTGGCTTCTTCCTTGCTGAGCGGCCTTTCAGGTTATGTCGATATCGGACTCGTTTTACTGTGGATATACATAGATACTTTTGAACCTGTTTCCTCCAGCATCTTCACAATTTCCATTGCTGTTGTTCTGTGATTGATTTGTATGTAAACTTTTGACCTACTGGAATTGTGATACAGTGAATTATAAGGGAAATAATAATATTGTTGGAAAAAGTACTTGTGTCATGCACAAAGTAGATGTCCTAACCGACTTGCCAAAACTATAGTTTGTTAACAAGAAAATTGTGAGTGGTTGAAAAACGAGTTATACTGACTCAGGTCTAAGTGTTAGTAAACTTCCGACTTCAACTGTATGCTGAGCACTTGTTTGCTGCTTTTTCTTCACTCTGCGGCCCTACTCATCCCAAACCATCTCAATTAGGTTGAGGTTTAGGGGATTGGGGAGGCCAGGTCATCTGATGCAGCACTCCATCACTCTCCTTCTGGGTCAAATAACCCTTACACAGCCTGGAGGTGTGTTTTGGGTCATTGTCCTTGTTGAAAGACAAATGATCGTCCCGCTAAGCGCAAACCAGATGGAATGGCATATCTCTGCAGAATGATGTTGTAGCCATGATGGTTAAGTGTGCCTTGAATTCTAAATAAATCACAGACAGTGTCACCAGCAAAGCACCTCCACACCATCACACCTCCTCCTCCATGCTTCACGGTGGGAACCACACGTACGGAGATCATCCGTTCACCTGCTCTGCGTCTCACAAAGACATGGCGGTTAGAACCAAAAATCTCACATTTGTACTCATCAGACTAAAGGAGAGATTTCCACCGGTCTAATGTCCATTGCTTGTATTTCTTGGCCCAAGCAAGTCTCTTCTTATTATTGGTGTCCTTTAGTAGTGGTTTCTTTGCAGCAATTTGACCATGAAGGCCTGATTCACGCAGTCTCCTCTGAACAGTTGATGCTGAGATATGTCTGTTACTTGAACTCTGTGAAGGTAACTCTGGGTCTTCCTTTCCTGTGGCGTTCCTCATGAGAGCCAGTTTCATCATAGTGCTTGATAGTTTTTACAACTGCACTTGAAGAAACTTCCAAAGGACTTGAAATTTTCAGGATTGACTGACCTTCATGTCTTAAAATAATGATGGACTGTCATTTCTCTTTGCTTATTTGAGCTGTTCTTACCAAAATATGAACTTGAACTATTACCGAACAGGGCTATCTTCTGTATACCACCCCTACCATGTCACAACACAATTGACTGGTTCAAACACATTAAGAAGGAAAGAAATTCTACAAATTAACTTTTAAAATCAAATAAAATGTTATTAGTCACATGCGCCGAATACAAAAGGTGTAGACCTTGCTGTGAAATGCTTACTTACGAGCCCCTCAACAAAAATACAGTTTAAAAAAAGTATGGATAAGAATAAGAAATAAAAGTAACAAGTAATTAAAGAGCAGCAGTACAATAACAATAGCGAAACTATATACAGAGGGATACCATTACAGAGTCATTGTGCACCGGTTAGTTGAGGTAAAACGTATATGCAGGTAGAGTTATTAAAGTGACTGTGCATATATGATAAACAGAGAGTAGCAGCGGTGTAAAAGAGGGGGGGGGGGTAATGCAAATAGTCTGGGTAGCCATTTGGTTAGATGTTCAGAAGTCTTATGGCTTGGGGGTAGAAGCTGTTCAGAAGCGTTTTGGATCTAGACTCCGGTACCGCTTGCCGTGCGATATCAGAGAGAACAGTCTATGACTAAGGTGGCTGGTGTCTTTGACCATTTTTAGGGCCTTCCTCTGGCACCGCCTGGTATAGAGGTCCTGAATGGCAGGAAACTTGGCCCCAGTGATGTACTGGGCCGTTCGCACCACCCTCTGTACTGCCTTGAGGTCGGAGGCCGAGCAGTTGCCATACCAGGCAGTGATGCAACCAGTCAGGATGCTCTCGATGGTGCAGCTGTAGAACCTTTTGAGGATCTGAGGACCCATGCCAAGTCTTTTCAGTCTCCTGAAAGGGAGTAGGTTTTGTTGTGCCCTCTTCATGACTGTCTTGGTGTGCTTGAACCATGTTAGTTTGTTGGTGATGTGGACACCAAGGAACTTGAAGCTCTCAACCTGCTCCACTGCAGCCCCACCGATGAGAATGGGGGCGTGCTCGGTCCTCTTTTTCCTGTAGTCCACAATCATCTCCTTTGTCTTGATCACGTTGAAGGAGAGGTTGTTATCCTGGCATCACACTGCCAGGTCTCTGACCTCCTCCTTATAGGCTGTCTCGTCATTGTCGGTGATCAGGCCTACCACTGTTGTGTCATCGGCAAACTTAATGATGGTGTTGGAGTCGTGCCTGGCCGTGCAGTCATGAGTGAACAGGGAATACAGGAGGGGACTGACCTCGCTCCCCTGAGGGGCCCGCGTTGAGGATCAGCGTGGCGGATGTGTTGTTATCTACCCTTACCACCTGGGGGCGGCCCGTCAGGAAGTCCAGGATCCAGTTGCAGAGGGAGGAGTTTAGTCCCAGGGTCCTTAGCTTATTGATGAGCTTTGAGGGCACTATGGTGTTGAACCCTGAGCTGTAGTCAATGAATATCATTCTCACATAGGTATTCCTTTTGTCCATTTGGGGAAAGGGCAGTGTGGAGTGCAATAGAGACTGCATCATCTGTGGATCTGTTGGGCGGTTGCAGTTTGGAGTGGGTCCAGGGCTTCTGGGATAATGGTGTTGATGTGAGCCACGACCAGCCTTTCATATCACTTCATGGCTACAGTCGTGAGTGCTACGAGTTGGTAGTCATTTAGGCAGGTTACCTTAGTGTTTTTGGGCACAGGCACTATGGTGGTCGGCTTAAAACATGTTGTTATCACAGACGCGGACAGGGAGAGGATGAAAATGTCAGTGAAGACACTTGCCAGTTGGTTAGCGCATGCTCGCAGTACACGTCCTGGTAATCTGTCTGGCCCTGCATCCTTGTGAATGTTAACCTGTTTAAAGTTCTTACTCACATCGACTGCGGAGAGCGTGATCACACTGTCATCCAGAATAGCTGGTGCTCTCTTGCATGTTTCAGTGTTATTTGCCTCGAAGCGAGCACATAAGTCATTTAGCTCATCTGGAGGCTCGTGTCACTGGGCAGGTCTTGGCTGCGCTTCCCTTTGTAGTCTATAATGGTTTGCAAGCCTTGCCACATCTGACGACGTCAGAGCCGGTGTAGTGCGATTTGATCTTAGTCCTGTATTGATGCTTTGCCTGTTTGATGGTCCCTTGGAGGGCATAGTGGGATTTCTTCTAAGCTTCCGGGTTAGAGTCCCGCCCCTTGAAAGCGGAAGCTTTAGACTTTAGCTCAGTGCGGATGTTGGATAAAATCCATTGCTTCTTGATGGGGTATGTATAAATGGTCACTGTGGGGATGACGTCATCGATGCACTTATTGATGAAGCCAATGACTGATGTGGTGTACTCCTCAATGCCATCGGAAAATCCGTAACATATTCCCGTCTGTGCTAGCAAAACAGTCCTGGAGCTTAGCATCTTAGCCCCTTGTCTTACCATGGAGAATAAGAACACCTCCTCCCAGCTGCCCACTGCACTGAAGATAGGAAACACTGTCACCACCGATAAATCCACTATAATTGCGAATTTCAATAAGCATTTTTCTACGACTGGCCATGCTTTCCACCTGGCTACCCCTACCCCTGTCAACAGCACTGCACCCCCCACAGCAACTCGCCCAAGCCTTCCCCATTCCTCCTTCTCCCAAATCCAGTCAGCTGATGTTCTGAAAGAGCTGCAAAATCTGGACCCCTACAAATCAGCCGGGCTAGACAATCTGGAACCTTTCTTTCTAAAATTATCTGCCGAAATTGTTGCCACCCATATTACTAGCCTGTTCAACCTCTCTTTCGTGTCGTCTGAGATTCCCAAAGATTGGAGATCAGCTGCGGTCACCCCACTCTTCATAGGGGGAGACACTCTTGACCGAAACTGCTACAGACCTATATCCATCCTACCCTGCCTTTCTAAGGTCTTCGAAAGCCAAGTCAACAAACAGATTACTGACCATTTCGAATCCCACCATACCTTCTCCGCTATGTAATCTGGTTTCAGAGCTGGTCATGGGTGTACCTCAGCCACGCTCAACGTCCTAAACTATATCTTAACCGCCATCGATAAGAAACAATACTGTGCAGCCGTATTCATTGACCTGGCCAAGGCTTTCGACTTTGTCAATCACCACATCCTCATCGGCAGACTCGATATCCTTGGTTTCTCAAATGATTGCTTCGCCTGGTTCACCAACTACTTCTCTAATAGATTTCAGTGTGTCAAATCAGAGGGCCTGTTGTCCGGGCCTCTGGCAGTCTCTATGGGGGTGCCACAGGGTTCAATTCTTGGACCGACTCTCTTCTCTGTATACATCAATGATGTCGCTCTTGCTGCTGGTGAGTCTCTGATCCACCTCTATGCAGACGACACCATTCTGTATATTTCTGGCCCGTCTTTGGACACTGTGTTAACAACTCTCCAGGCGAGCTTCAATGCCATACAACTCTCCTTCCGTGGCCTCCAATTGCTCTTGAATACAATACATAAAACTAAATGCATGCTTTTCAACCGATCGCTGCCTGCACCTGCCCGCCCGTCCAGCATCACGGTTCTGACTTAGAATATGTGGACAACTACAAATACCTAGATGTCTGGTTAGACTGTAAACTCTACTTCCAGACTCACATCAAACATCTCCAATCCAAAGTTAAATCTAGAATTGGCTTCCTATTTCGTAACAAAGCATCCTTCACTCATGCTCAAATCAAATCAAATCAAATTTTATTTGTCACATACACATGGTTAGCAGATGTTAATGCGAGTGTAGCGAAATGCTTGTGCTTCTAGTTCCGACAATGCAGTAATAACGAGCAAGTAATCTAACTAACAATTCCAAAAAAAACTACTGTCATACACAGTGTAAGGGGATAAAGAATATGTACATAAGGATATATGAATGAGCTGCCAAACATACCCTTGTAAAACTGACCATCCTACCAATCCTCGACTTCGGCGATGTCATTTACAAAATAGCCTCCAAGTCTATCACAGTGCCATCCATTTTGTCACCAAAGCCCCATATACTACCCACCACTTCGACCTGTACGCTCTTGTTGGCTGGCCCTCGCTTCATACTCATCGCCAAACCCACTGGCTCCAGGTCATCTACAAGACCCTGCTAGGTTAAGTCCCCCCTTATCTCAGCTCGCCGGTCACCATAGCAGCACACACCTGTAGCAAGCGCTCCAGCAGGTGTATCTCTCTGGTCACCCCCAAAAGCAATTCTTCCTTTTGCCACCTCTCCTTCCAGTTCTCTGCTGCCAATGACTGTAACGAACTACAAAAATCTCTGGAACTGGAAACACTTATCTCCCTCACTAGCTTTAAGCACCAGCTGTCAGAGCAGCTCACAGACCACTGCACCTGTACATAGCCCATCTATAATTTAGCCCAAAGAACTACCTCTTTCCCTACTGTATTTATTTATTTTGCTCATTTGCACCCCATTATTTCTATCTCTTCTTTGCACATTCTTCTACTGCAAATCAACCATTCCAGTGTTTTACTTGCTATATTGTATTTACTTCGCCACCATAGCCTTTTTTTTGCCTTTACCTCCCTTATCTCACCTCACTTGCGCACATTGTATATAGACTTATCTTTCTACTGTATTATTGACTGTACGTTTGTTTTACTCCATGTGTAACTCTGTGTCGTTGTATGTGTCGAACTGCTTTGCTTTATCTTGGCCAGGTCGCAATTGTAAATGAGAACTTGTTCTTAACTTGCCTACCTGGTTAAATAAAGGTGAAATATATATATATTTTAAATGACCAGACGCCGATGTTCTATACCGCCAGTACATCGTATAACCAGCTGTATGTTGATAGTGTCGTCGTTCAGCCACGACTCCGTGAAGCATAAGATATTACAGTTTTGAATGTAATTTTCCACGTAGGTCATCGATTTTATTCTCCAAAGATTGCACGTTTGCTGGCAGAATGGAGTGAATTGGGGGTTTATTCAATGGCCTACGAATTCTCAGAAGGCAGCCCGCCCTTTGGCCCCTTTTTCTCCACCTCCTCTTCACGCAAATCATGGGGATCTGGGCCTGTTCCCGAGATAGTAGTATATCATTCGCGTCGGGCTCGTCAGACTCGATAAAGGAAAACAAGGATTCTGGCAGTCCGTGGTGAGTAATTGCAGTCCTGATGACCAGAAGTTATTTTCGGTCATAAGAGACGTCAACATTATGTACAAAATAAGTTAAAAAAACAAGTTACAAACAACGCAAGTAAATGAACAAACAAACAGAATCGGTTGGAGACACATAAAACATCAGCCTTCTTCTTCTCACACCTGTTAATTGACATGCATTCCAGGCGACTACCTCATGAAGCTGGTTGAGAGAATGTCAAGAGTGTGCAAAGCTGTCATCAAGTCAAAGGGTGGCTACTTTGAAGAAATAATTTGAACACTTTTGGCTACAACATGATTCCATATGTGTTATCTCATAGTTTTGATGTTTTCACTACTATTCTACAATGTTGAAAATAGTACAAATAAAGAAAAACACTTTGTCAGGCGTGTGCGTACTCGTGGTGAAGTCAGGTGCAGGAGAGCAGAGAATTGTGAACAGGAGCACACTTTATTACGGCAGGAGAAAGGTTACAGACGGACGCAGATGTGTCAAAAACCTCCAGCCAACAAGGCAAAGTGTATAGCGGGCACAAACAGTCACACAACATGAATGTTTAACAATTCATACAGGCTTCGTGAAATAACACGGAAAATAACAAACACATAGCCTAGTGCGTACAACACATAACACACAAACAATATCACACAAAGACAGGAGGGGGAACAGAGGAATATATACATGTAGTGTGATTGGGGAATGTAAACCAGGTGTGAATGGAACAAGACAAAACAAATGGATAATCGAAGAATGGAGCGGCGATGGCTAGAAAGCCGGTGACGTCGACCGCCGAGCGCCGCCAGAACAAGGAGAGGGGCCGACTTCGGCGGAAGTCGTGACACCCTTGAACGAATAGGTGTGTCCAAGCATTTGACTGGTCCTGTATATATGTCTCTGAGTCTTGCTTTTTCCCCCTGAGAAATTGTTACAAAATTGCCCTTTAATCTTTATAACCGTGTTAAACATTTGCTATTTCGCTGCGTTTAACGTTGTTTTGGCATTGAAACATTGCATTGGATTCATTAGCGTTCACGTTCAGTTAGCTAGTGTACTGCTGACTTTCTACAGGCCTCCACTCACAGACGACGGGACAGGAAAATGTCTATTGGAATCTGTCAGTCTCATAAAAATACAGAAGAATTTTGTTTGTGTTATTTCGTAGGGCTATTTATTTTAGGATATCCAGTGTAATCCCCACTTCCAAAGGGTTGAAACTTCTCAGTGCACTCTGAGGCAGACTTTAATGAGTTGGTGATCAGATCCTTGTCAGTTACTTGTATTAGACTAGGAATCCACCCATGATAGTGCAGATCAATTCATGATTTGCCTGGAATTGAGAGAAAATAAACCACAACCTAGCCACTCTTCCATCTAGTTAAAAGGGATCACATCTGTCACAAAACCTCCCATCAGGACGGTGCCATTATGAAACTTTACCTCCCCCTAGTGTTCAGATCACTGTACATGCAGCCTCAGAAGGACTGCTGCTCCACCACTCCAGCTTTTCTCCCACACTTCCTTCTCTCACCCTCTCTCAACTATCCTTCTCCTCTCTTTTATCTTTCATTCCACTCTCTTCATCTCTCCAACTCCACTCTTTCCTGTCTCCCCCAGGTCAGTCCAGTTGAACGGAGAAAAGTTGTTGATGGTGGACAACGAGACGTTCCCGGAATTGAAGCCTCAGACGCTGCGGGCAGGGAGGACGATAGCCATGCCCCCTATGACCATTGGCTTCTATGTCATCAAGAACATCAACGCTTATGCCTGCCGCAGATAATCCTCAGCATACTTCTCCTCACCCTTTACCCCTTACCCTTCACCTCCACACTCCTTACCCCTCACCCTCACCCTTCACCCCCATACTCCTCACCCTTCACCTCCACACTCCTTACCCCTCACCCTCACTCTTCACCCCCATACTCCTCACCCTTCAGCCCTCACCCCAACTCCTTACCACTCACCCCTCACCCCCATACTCCTCACCCCTCACCCTCACCCCCACACTCCTTACCACTCACCCCTCACCCCCACACTCCTTACCACTCACCCCTCACCCCCACACTCCTTACCACTCACCCCTCACCCTTCAGCCCTCACCCCAACTCCTTACCACTCACCCCTCATCCCCACACTCCTTACCACTCACCCCTCACCCTTCAGCCCTCACCCCAACTCTTTACCACTCACCCCTCATCCCCACACTCCTTACCACTCACCCCTCACCCTTCAGCCCTCACCACAACTCCTTACCACTCACCCCTCACCCCCACACTCCTTACCACTCACCCCTCATTCCCACACTCCTTACCACTCACCCCTCACCCTTCAGCCCTCACCCCAACTCCTTACCACTCACCCCTCACCCCCACACTCCTTACCACTCACCCCTCACCCTTCAGCCCTCACCCCAACTCCTTACCACTCACCATTCAGCCCTCATCCCAACTCCTCACCCTTCAGCCCTCACCCCAACTCCTCACCACTCACACCTCACCCCCACACTCCTCACCACTCACCCTTCAGCCCTCACCCCAATTCCTTACTACTCACCCCTCACCCCCACACTCCTCACCCTCACCCTTCGGCCCTCACCCCAACTCCTCACCCTCACCCTTCACACCCAACTCCTTACCACTCACCCCCACACTCCTTACCCTCACCCTTCACCATTTTCACTCATTTACCTCCACACCCTTCAGCCCTCACCCCAATTTTACTACTCACCCCTCACCCCCACACTCCTTACCCTCACCCTTCAGCCCTCACCCCAACTCCTTACCACTCACCCCTCATCCCCACACTGCTTACCACTCACCCCTCACCCTTCAGCCCTCACCCCAACTCCTTACCACTCACCCCTCACCCCCACACTCCTTACCACTCACCCCCACACTCCTTACCACTCACCCCTCATCCCCACACTCCTTACCACTCACCCCTCACCCTTCAGCCCTCACCCCAACTCCTTACCACTCACCCCTCACCCCCACACTCCTTACCACTCACCCCTCACCCTTCAGCCCTCACCCCAACTCCTTACCACTCACCCTTCAGCCCTCATCCCAACTCCTTACCACTCACCCTCACCCCCACACTCCTTACCACTAACCCCTCACCCCCACACTCCTTACCACTCACACTTCAGCCCTCACCTCAACTCCTCACCACTCACCCCTCACCCCCACACTCCTTACCACTCACCCCCACACTCCTTACCACTCACCCCTCATCCCCACACTCCTTACCACTCACCCCTCACCCTTCAGCCCTCACCCCAACTCCTTACTACTCACCCCTCACCCCCACACTCCTTACCACTCACCCCTCACCCTTCAGCCCTCACCCCAACTCCTTACCACTCACCCTTCAGCCCTCACCCCAACTCCTCACCACTCACCCCTCACCCCCACACTCCTCACCACTCACCCTTCAGCCCTCACCCCAATTCCTTACTACTCACCCCTCACCCCCACACTCCTCACCCTCACCCTTCACCCTTCAGCCCTCACCCCAACTCCTCACCCTCACCCTTCACCCCCAACTCCTTACCACTCACCCCCACACTCCTTACCCTCACCCTTCACCATTTACCTCCACACTCCTCACCCTTTCCCCCCTACACTCCTCACCTCACACCCTAGTCATCACCCCTTACCCCCTCCTTCTCACCCCTCATTCTTTTGGTTCTTTATCACTAGTCCCTAGTCCCTGGTCTGACTCAGCAAGGCTTGCCCTTTGTCCCAGACAAGGGTTGCACTGAATACCTTTCAATAGCTCTTTACACCGTCTCCCCATGTGCCTCAAGACGGACAGGGATGATTCTACTATTGGGATTTTGTATTGTTTTGTAAAAAGGTTATTGAGTTTTGTTATGACAGAACTGCTATTTCAGAAGGTTGTATCATCCTCCATGTCCATCTAGAATTGTTTTCCATGTCTTTGATCATCAGATCCACTAACAGACACTCAGATTTCTATCTGCCAACAACTCTTATTGTTTCCCCTGCAAACTCCTCTCAACTCTTTGATGTTGATACTCTGAAGATCCTGGCAGATGGAGAGACAGAATGAAGAGAAAACCTGAAGAAAACAAAACCAGTCAACACAAGGACGTGTGTCAGCCCCAGCAGCCATGTCTGCTGTCTGACTGAATCATCACTGGGTGTGGTGTGGTGTGGTGTGATATGGTGTGGTATGGTGAGGTATGGTGTGGTATGGTGTGGTAGGGTGAGGTATGCTGTGGTGTGGTATGGTGAGGTATGGTGAGGTATGGTGTGGTAGGGTGTGGTGTGATATGGTGTGGTATGGTGAGGTAGGGTGAGGTATGCTGTGGTGTGGTATGGTGTGGTATGGTGAGGTATGGTGTGGTAGGGTGAGTTATGGTGTGGTGTGGTGTGATATGGTGTGGTATGGTGAGGTAGGGTGAGGTATGCTGTGGTGTGGTGTGGTATGGTGAGGTATGGTGAGGTAGGGTGAGGTATGCTGTGGTGTGGTATGGTGTGGTATGGTGAGGTATGGTGTGGTAGGGTGAGTTATGGTGTGGTGTGGTGTGGTGTGGTGTGTGTGTGTGTGTGTGTGTGTGTGTGTGTGTGTGTGTGTGTGTGTGTGTGTGTGTGTGTGTGTGTGTGTGTGTGTGTGTGTGTGTGTGTGTGTGTGTGTGTGTGAATACCCCTGCTGATGAGCCTGTCCTTGTTTACCATGTCCCTCTGAGATTTGTTTTTAAATCAGCTTGGCTTACAGCTATACATAAACTGTTCATTGGGAATCGCTTTGTGGTATTGTGGTGGGTTCGTTGTCTGAAGGACAGTTGAAGGCAGCGATGCACAACAGAGTGTTCAGCTTCAGACAGAAATGAAAGGGAGAGTCGGTTACTGGTTCAATGTTTTTCTGTAACAGGAAAACAACAAATATTGCATTTACAGTATTTTGCTCTAGGTGCACAGAGCTGGGTCGCTATGAACACATGTTACTAAAACACTATTCTAGTCAATCAACCTCTCATTCAGATTCATCACTGCATATCCAGTCCCATGTACAGGTATATTATGCTGCTAGCCTTTATGATAAATATTAAATATGACTTATTAAGTTTGGATTGTTTTATACAGATTCCATTAGTCGGTGTATCATCATTCTATTTGAATATGTTAATGTACATAAAAGTGTGTTAATTACAGGAGATGCATGTTTGAAGTGTTTATTTACATATAATTGTATTTTAAATGTTAAAAAATGTATGAATTATTTTTTATATTGAGGGAAGCAAAATTGAACTGGTACCTTTTTGGGTGAGACTGAAACAGAACCCTAAGTCAATGGAAAATGTCAGTACAATGCATGGCATTGTGTGCGGTAGCTATTCTTCAGTGGGACCTGATGGTTATCATCTGACAAGAGATACTGTACCGTGTACGTACGGGGTTGGGAGACAGAGAACGTTTTGTTTTTCACAACATTTCCACTGAATGTGTTAAATAATAATACGTATATTATTTCCTCATGTGGAGTTGTTCATATTTCCTTTTTTTAAATAGCATTATTTTATTGTGTAAAGTGTGCGGTTGAGCATTATGTTTTGGTAAGGAAAATATATACAGCGATAATAAAATGATTACAATAACATTGATTTTAATAGGTGTTTCTATTGTGATACTGCTTTACTTTTGTTGGGAGGTTTTGTTGCTATAACAAAGCACGTACTGTGCACAGTAGAAGATTTGCAAAATCCTATTGGTAAAATCCTACCGCAGGTATAGGCTAAGTAAACCTACTTTGTCCTAGATTCAATTAGATCAAGCATTAACGGGCGATAGCCAACAGCTGCAAAGCTGCTGTTTTGGCGGTGTTGGAGGTGTAACAGAGTTGGAGCCTCAAATCGGTGAGCAGCTGCTCTTGTGATTGTTGTCACAAAGCCACACCCGTCCCACTGGCGTTAGAAGTTCAGAGTGAGTTTAGGCTATATAGAAATTATGGCGCTGAAATTGAAAATTATTAAACAAAATAATAAGGATTTATATCACCCTAATGGAGGTGTAGATGACATCTATCAGCCTAATGGAGGTGTAGATGACATCTATCAGCCTAATGGAGGTGTAGATTACATCTATCAACCTAATGGAGGTGTAGATGACATCTATCAGCCTAATGGAGGTGTAGATTACATCTATCAGCCTAATGGAGGTGTAGATGACATCTATCAGCCTAATGGAGGTGTAGACTACATCTATCAGCCTAATGGAGGTGTAGATGACATCTATCAGCCTAATGGAGGTGTAGATGACATCTATCAGCCAAATGGAGGTGTAGATGACATCTATCAGCCTAATGGAGATGTAGATCAAATCTCACGTTCCAGTGTTCCAATTTGCAGGGCTGCATGGGATTTCTCTTAATACAACTCAGGGCAGCCAATGGTGATGTCCGATTTAGGTGCGTGTGGATTTGACAACCCTAACACACCATCACATTATCAGCTATGCGGATGTCAGCTAAAGCTGATCTGATTGAATCAGGACATTAACACGAATTGGATTGGCACACAACTGTACTTGTCTCACATACTGCTACTGTATGGCTTAAACTATGTGGAAGCAGATTTTTCTAATAGTACTACTGAATAAAATGCCATAGAATAAATAAATATTCCGTGATCTCAGCAAGGAGACGTAGTGTAAATGATTGTGGAGAGAAGGGAGGAGAAGAGGAGAGGAGAGGAAAAAGGAGCACACAGGACCACATGTTGGTGAGGCAAAAGAGAGAGGATGAAAGGATCTATACGAGTTAGAATTAAAGCAGAGAGAGTACTCACAGTGACAGTAGGAAGCAATCAGAATGCACTGACACATACACACACACACACACACACACACACACACACACACACACACACACACACACACACACACACACACACACACACACACACACACACACACAAAGAGAGAGCTCACGAAGAGAGCCAGGGGTCACACACACACAAATGCACACAAATGCAAACAAACAAACAAACACACACACACACACACACACACACACACACACACACACACACACACACACACACACACACACACATACAGCCTCCAGCAGATGTAGAGGCAGCTGGAATCGGGCTTTGTTGTAGGGAAGGAGGGCCCTGCCTTGCCCTGTCCTGTCAGAGAGAGGTGGAGAGCCAGTGGTTGATGGGAAACATTTGCCAGGCTAGGCTCGGCCCTGCCAGGCTCGGCCAGGCTAGGCTGGGTCAGTCCCCAATTGTTCAGAACCAGGTTATGTTAGTGTTTCGCTACTTTGGTCCTTGCACGTTTTTTGTTCCAGTCTTGTACCAGCACACCTGATACAACTACTCAACTAATTACCAAGCCCTTTATTAATGCAATCAGGTGTACTATTTGGCTGTGAGGGGGGGAGGAGGAGAATAGAGGAGGACAGGAGACGAGAAAGTTAGTATGGGCTGTGGTGGGCTAGCAGGGGACTATAATTTTTCAGTTTTTGATTTGTTAAAAAAGTTTGAAATATCCAATAAATGTCGTTCCACTTCATGATTGTGTCCCACTTGTTGTTGATTCTTCACAAAAAATACAGTTTTATATCTTTATGTTTGAAGCCTGAAATGTGGCAAAAGGTCGCAATGTTCAAGGGGGCCGAATACTTTCGCAAGGCACTGTATATATTTTCTTCTAGGTGACTGGATTTCCACCAAGTTAAGATTGTCAGAATTGGGTTTGAGTACAACAGCATGTGGCATTCATGTGATAGTACTGTCCTTTTTCATTGAACATTTTAAGATATGTGTTGGCAGTCTTTCAAGAGTCATGAACCTGATCACTGAACTGCGGCATGCACAGAATTGTGAACCTCATTCAGGAAATTCAGATTCAATTAATTCAGATTTGGCATGTGTCCTGAGATCCTCAAAAGGTTCCACAGCTGAAACATTGCATCACTGCCTGGAACGGCAATTGCTCGGCCTCCAAACACAAGGCACTATAGAGGGTAGTGCGTACAGCCCAGTACATCACTGTGGCAAAGCTGCCTGCCATCCAGGACCTCTACACCAGGCGGTGTCAGAGGAAGGCCCTAAAAATTTGTCATAGACTGTTCTCCCTACTACTGCATGGCAAGCGGTACCGGAGTGCCAAGTCTAGGACAAAAAAGGCTTCTCAACAGTTTTTACCCCTAAGCCATAAATCTCCTGAACATCTAATCAAATGGCTGCCCGGATTATTTGCATTGTGCCCCCCCACCCCACCCCCAAACCCCTCTTTTACGCTGCTGCTACTCTCTGTTTATCATGTATGCACAGTCACTTTAACTATACATTCATGTACATATGTACATACTACATCAATTGGCCCGACCAACCAGTGCTCCCACACATTGGCTAACCAGGCTATCTGCATTGTGTCCCACCCACCACCCGCCAACCCCTCTTTTACGCTACTGCTACTCTCTGTTCATCATATATGCATAATCACTTTAACCATATCTACATGTACATACTACCTCAATCAGCCTGACTAACCGATGTCTGTATGTAGCCTCGCTACTTTTATAGCCTCGCTACTGTATATAGCCTCGCTACTGTTTTTCACTGAGAGAGAGAGAGAGTTCTGTATTACTATCTAAGTCTGTACCCAAACAATTTGAGCTTCTACTTCTAAAAATTCACCTTTCCGGAAACAAGTCTCTCACTGTTGCCGCTTGCTATACACCTCCCTCTGCCCCCAGCTGTGCCCTCGATACCATATGTGAACTGATTGGCCCCCATCTATCTTCTGATTTTGTGCTACTAGGTGACCTAAACTGGGACATGCTTAACACCCCGGCTATCATACATACTAAGCTTGATGCCCTCAATCTCACACAAATTATCAAATTAACCTACCAGGTACAACCCCAAATCAGTAAACACGGGGACCCTCATAGATCTCATCCTAACTAATTCGCCCTCCAAATACACCTCTGCTGTTTTCTATCAAGATCTCAGCGATCACTGCTTCATTGCCTGCCTCCATAATGGGTCTGCGACCAAACGACCACCACTCATCACTGTCAAACGCTCCCTGAAACACTTCTGCGAGCAGGCCTTTCTAATCGACCTGGCCGGGGTATCCTGGAATGACATTGACCTCATCCCATCAGTAGATGATGCCTGGCTATTCTTTAAAAGTGCCTTCCTCACCATCTTAAATAAGCATGCCCCTCTCAAAAAATGTAGAACTAGGAATAGATATAGTCCTTAGTTCACACCAGACCTGTCTGCCCTTGACCAGCACAAAAACACCTGTGGCGTTCTGCATTAGCATCGAATAGCCCCCGTGATATGCAACTTTTCAGGGAAGTTAGGAACAAATATACACAGGCAGTTAGGAAAGCTAAGCATAGCTTTTTCAAACAGAAATTTGCATCCTGTAGTACTAACTCAAAAAAGTTCTGGGACACTGTAAAGTCCATGGAGAATAAGAGCACCTCCTCCCAGCTGCCCACTGCACTGAGGCTAGGAAACACTGTCACCACTGATAAATCCACTATAATTGAGAATTTCAATAAGCATTTCTCTACGGCTGGCCATGCTTTCCACATGGCTACCCCTACCCCGGTCAACTGCCCGGCACCCTCCATAGCAACCCGCCAAAGCCCCCACCATTTCTCCTTTACCCAAATCCAGATAGCTGATGTTCTGAAAGAGCTGCAAAATCTGGACCCCTACAAATCAGCCGGGCTAGACAATCTGGACCCTCTCTTTCTAAAATGATCTGCCGAAATTGTTGCAACCCCTATTACTAGCCTGTTCAACCTCTCTTTCGTATCGTCTGAGATTCCCAAAGATTGGAAAGCTGCCGCGGTCATCACCCTCTTCAACGGGGGTGACACTCTAGACCCAAACTGCTACGGACCTATATATATCCTACCCTGTCTTTCTAAGGTCTTCGAAAGCCAAGTTAACAAACAGATTACTGACCATTTCGAATCCCACCATACCTTCTCCGCTATGCAATCTGGTTTCAGAGCTGGTCATGGGTGCACCTCAGCCACGCTCAAGGTTCTAAACGACATCATAACCGCCATCGATAAGAGACATTACTGTGCAGCTGTATTCGTCGACCTGGCCAAGGCTTTCAACTCTGTCAATCACCACATTCTTATTGGCAGACTCGACAGCCTTGGTTTCTGAAATGATTGCCTCACCTGGTTTACCAACTACTTCTCTGATAGAGTTCAGTGTGTCAAATCGGGGGGCCTGTTGTCCGGACCTCTGACAGTCTCTATGGGTGTGCCACAGGGTTCAATTTTCGGGCCGACTCTCTTTTTTGTATACATCAATGATGTTGCTCTTGCTGCTGGTGATTCTCTGATCCACCTCAACGCAGACGACACCATTCTTTATACTTCTGGCCCTTCCTTGGACACTGTGTTAACTAACCTTCAGGCGAGCTTCAATGCCATACAACTCTCCTTCTGTGGCCTCCAACTGCTCTTAAACGCAAGTAAAACTAAATGCATGCTTTTCAATCGATCACTGTCCGCACCTGCTTGCCTGTCCAGCATCACTACTCTAGACGGCTCTGACTTAGAATACGTGGACAACTACAAATACCTGGGTGTCTGGTTAGACTGTATACTCTCCTTCCAGACTCACATTAAGCATCTCCAATCAAAAATTAAATCTAGAATCGGCTTCCTATTTCGCAAAAAGGATCCTTCACTCATGCTACCAAACATACCCTGGTAAAACTGACCATCCTACCGATCCTCGACTTCGTGATGTCATCTATAAAATAGCCTCCAACACTCTACTCAACAAACTGGATGCAGTCCATCACAGTGCCATCCGTTTTGTCACCAAAGCCCCATACACTACCCACCATTTCGACCTGTACGATCTCGTTGGTTGGTCCTCGCTTCATACTCGTCGCCAAACCCACTGGCTACAGGTTATCTACAAGTCTCTGCTAGGTAAAGCACCGCCTTGTCTCAGCTCACTGGTCACCATAGCAGCACCCACTCGTAGCATGCGCTCCAGCAGGTACAGTATATGTCACTGGTCACCCCCAAAGTCAATTCCTCCTTTGGTCGTCTTTCTTACCAGTTCTCTGCTGCCCATGACTGGAACGAATTCCAAAAATCTCTGAAGCTGAAGACTCACATCTCCCTCACTAGCTTTAAGCTCCAGCTGTCAGAGCAGTTTACAGATCACTGCACCTGTACATAGCCCATCTGTAAACAGCCCATCTATCTACCTACCTCATCCCCATACTGGTATTCATTTATTTTGCTCCTTTGCAGTATCTCTACCTG
>NC_056453.1:33122531-33182531 GCF_018296145.1 Oncorhynchus tshawytscha
TATTAACACCAAACTACTAGCTTTCTACTCCAGGTAAACTACACGTTACTATATTAACACCAAACTACTAGCTTTCTACTCCAGGTAAACTACACGTTACTATATTAACACCAAACTACTAGCTTTCTACTCCAGGTAAACTACACGTTACTATATTAACACCAAACTACTAGCTTTCTACTCCAGGTACACCGGCCCCTGTAACTTCCCTTTTTCACACAATAAGGGACAGTTTGTTACAATACAGTATGCCGTTGCACATACAGCAAATCACATATAGAGGAAGGTTACTCTGAATCAGGGTTGGTATCAATTCAAATTGAATTCGGTGAAATAAGGAAATAAACAGAACCCAATTCATTTACAGAAAAAAATATATACATGTTCAACCCTTTCTGAATGAACTGATAAGGAGAAGCTATTTATTTAAACTGTTTTTACATGTTTTTATTTACTTTTAAAATCACTTCCTGAAATTAGTAACTTCAATTCGAATTGACCTCAACCCTGCTCTGAATACCTGCTATCCACCTCTCCTCTCCCCCACAGTCGTAATGCCAGTACCCTCACCTCGTCTGACCTGCTATCCACCTCTCCTCTCCCCCACAGTCGTAATGCCAGTACCCTCACCTCGTCTGACCTGCTATCCACCTCTCCTCTCCCCCACAGTCGTAATGCCAGTACCCTCACCTCGTCTGACCTGCTATCCACCTCTCCTCTCCCCCACAGTCGTAATGCCAGTACCCTCACCTCGTCTGACCTGCTATCCACCTCTCCTCTCCCCCACAGTCGTAATGCCAGTACCCTCACCTCGTCTGACCTGCTATCCACCTCTCCTCTCCCCCACAGTCGTAATGCCAGTACCCTCACCTCGTCTGACCTGCTATCCACCTCTCCTCTCCCCCACAGTCGTAATGCCAATACCCTCACCTCGTCTGACCTGCTATCCACCTCTCCTCTCCCCCACAGTCGTAATGCCAATACCCTCACCTCGTCTGACCTGCTATCCACCTCTCCTCTCCCCCACAGTCGTAATGCCAATACCCTCACCTCGTCTGACCTGCTATCCACCTCTCCTCTCCCCCACAGTCGTAATGCCAATACCCTCACCTCGTCTGACCTGCTATCCACCTCTCCTCTCCCCACAGTCGTAATGCCAATACCCTCACCTCGTCTGACCTGCTATCCACCTCTCCTCTCCCCCACAGTCGTAATGCCAGTACCCTCACCTCGTCTGACCTGCTATCCACCTCTCCTCTCCCCCACAGTCGTAATGCCAGTACCCTCACCTCGTCTGACCTGCTATCCACCTCTCCTCTCCCCACAGTCGTAATGCCAGTACCCTCACCTCGTCTGACCTGCTATCCACCTCTCCTCTCCCCCACAGTCGTAATGCCAGTACCCTCACCTCGTCTGACCTGCTATCCACCTCTCCTCTCCCCCACAGTCGTAATGCCAGTACCCTCACCTCGTCTGACCTGCTATCCACCTCTCCTCTCCCCCACAGTCGTAATGCCAGTACCCTCACCTCGTCTGACCTGCTATCCACCTCTCCTCTCCCCCACAGTCGTAATGCCAGTACCCTCACCTCGTCTGACCTGCTATCCACCTCTCCTCTCCCCCACAGTCGTAATGCCAGTACCCTCACCTCGTCTGACCTGCTATCCACCTCTCCTCTCCCCCACAGTCGTAATGCCAGTACCCTCACCTCGTCTGACCTGCTATCCACCTCTCCTCTCCCCACAGTCGTAATGCTAGTACCCTCACCTCGTCTGACCTGCTATCCACCTCTCCTCTCCCCCACAGTCGTAATGCCAGTACCCTCACCTCGTCTGACCTGCTATCCACCTCTCTCCTCTCCCCCACAGTCTTAATGCCAGTACCCTCACCTCGTCTGACCTGCTATCCACCTCTCCTCTCCCCCACAGTCGTAATGCCAGTACCTTCACCTCGTCTGACCTGCTATCCACCTCTCCTCTCCCCCACAGTCGTAATGCCAGTACCCTCACCTCGTCTGACCTGCTATCCACCTCTCCTCTCCCCCACAGTCGTAATGCCAGTACCCTCACCTCGTCTGACCTGCTATCCACCTCTCCTCTCCCCCACAGTCGTAATGCCAGTACCCTCACCTCGTCTGACCTGCTATCCACCTCTCCTCTCCCCACAGTCATAATGCCAGTACCCTCACCTCGTCTGACCTGCTATCCACCTCTCCTCTCCCCCACAGTCGTAATGCCAGTACCCTCACCTCGTCTGACCTGCTATCCACCTCTCCTCTCCCCCACAGTCGTAATGCCAGTACCCTCACCTCGTCTGACCTGCTATCCACCCTCCTCTCCCCCACAGTCGTAATGCCAGTACCCTCACCTCGTCTGACCTGCTATCCACCTCTCCTCTCCCCCACAGTCGTAATGCCAGTACCCTCACCTCGTCTGACCTGCTATCCACCTCTCCTCTCCCCCACAGTCGTAATGCCAGTACCCTCACCTCGTCTGACCTGCTATCCACCTCTCCTCTCCCCCACAGTCGTAATGCCAGTACCCTCACCTCGTCTGACCTGCTATCCACCTCTCCTCTCCCCCACAGTCGTAATGCCAGTACCCTCACCTCGTCTGACCTGCTATCCACCTCTCCTCTCCCCCACAGTCGTAATGCCAGTACCCTCACCTCGTCTGACCTGCTATCCACCCTCCTCTCCCCACAGTCGTAATGCTAGTACCCTCACCTCGTCTGACCTGCTATCCACCTCTCCTCTCCCCCACAGTCGTAATGCCAGTACCCTCACCTCGTCTGACCTGCTATCCACCTCTCTCCTCTCCCCCACAGTCTTAATGCCAGTACCCTCACCTCGTCTGACCTGCTATCCACCTCTCCTCTCCCCCACAGTCGTAATGCCAGTACCTTCACCTCGTCTGACCTGCTATCCACCTCTCCTCTCCCCCACAGTCGTAATGCCAGTACCCTCACCTCGTCTGACCTGCTATCCACCTCTCCTCTCCCCCACAGTCGTAATGCCAGTACCCTCACCTCGTCTGACCTGCTATCCACCTCTCCTCTCCCCCACAGTCGTAATGCCAGTACCCTCACCTCGTCTGACCTGCTATCCACCTCTCCTCTCCCCCACAGTCATAATGCCAGTACCCTCACCTCGTCTGACCTGCTATCCACCTCTCCTCTCCCCCACAGTCGTAATGCCAGTACCCTCACCTCGTCTGACCTGCTATCCACCTCTCCCTCCCCCACAGTCGTAATGCCAGTACCCTCACCTCTCTGACCTGCTATCCACCTCTCCTCTCCCCCACAGTCGTAATGCCAGTACCCTCACCTCGTCTGACCTGCTATCCACCTCTCCTCTCCCCCACAGTCGTAATGCCAGTACCCTCACCTCGTCTGACCTGCTATCCACCTCTCCTCTCCCCCACAGTCGTAATGCCAGTACCCTCACCTCGTCTGACCTGCTATCCACCTCTCCTCTCCCCCACAGTCGTAATGCCAGTACCCTCACCTCGTCTGACCTGCTATCCACCCTCCTCTCCCCCACAGTCGTAATGCCAGTACCTTCACCTCGTCTGACCTGCTATCCACCTCTCCTCTCCCCCACAGTCGTAATGCCAGTACCCTCACCTCGTCTGACCTGCTATCCACCTCTCCTCTCCCCCACAGTCGTAATGCCAGTACCCTCACCTCGTCTGACCTGCTATCCACCTCTCCTCTCCCCCACAGTCGTAATGCCAGTACCCTCACCTCGTCTGACCTGCTATCCACCTCTCCCTCCCCCCACAGTCGTAATGCCAGTACCCTCACCTCGTCTGACCTGCTATCCACCTCTCCTCTCCCCCACAGTCGTAATGCCAGTACCCTCACCTCGTCTGACCTGCTATCCACCTCTCCTCTCCCCCACAGTCTTAATGCCAGTACCCTCACCTCGTCTGACCGTCATGGTGCAGAACAGGTATCTTAGCAACATCAACCTGTAGGATACAGCTTCCACGGTAGGAACACTGAGTGAAAGAAGAAGATCATTCTACTCTGTCTGAATGCTTCTGAACTTAAATAGCAACGTTGTGTGCGTTTAGGATGTGGAGAAAGTCTCAGCCTCTAATGTGTTTAAACTCCAGAGCCTTCCCTTGCTAATAGGGACTCAGGGAGTGACAGAGACGTTGTTAGTACAGGTGCAGTAGCAGTCTGTGTCATGCTCTGTCATCGATGTCTATGTTTGCCCATGTGGCTCAATAGTAATATGTTATACTTGCACTGCCATTGTTTCAACTCACTAACCCTCTGCTCTCTCTTGCTCTCTGCAGGCAGGTATGAGGGGAGAGGTCACGAGAGGAGCGGTGCTCCTGTCTTCTAGTTTGTGGGTCCAGACATTCAGGTGAGCTCCAGCTCACCAGGACAAAGTAACAACACAGTATTGCTGCACCAAAAAGGGCTGGAACCTAATTTGACAAATGCATGCACTTTAGTCTTTCTCATAAATTGAATTTAAGTTAGACAGTCCTTGTAGGTAAAACAAATTTTGATTAGCATTTATTTTGATCTTCAGCACCTGCTCAAAGCTAAAGGATCTGCATGTTCTTTGGATTCTGTATAACTTCTCATGAGATTAAATGCATATAAATGCCATTCTGTCTTCAGATGGCAGAGGACAGTGTCCGAACCCTGGAAGCTCCTCCCCCTGACCTCTCAACCCCTAACAGAGGGCAGCAGGTAGCCTAGTGTTTAGAGCTTTGGGCCAATAACTGGAAGGTTGCTAGATCGAATCCCCGAGCTGACTCAAATCAAATCAAGGCAGTTAACCTACTGTTCCCTGGGTGCCGAAGACGTAGATGTCGATTATATCAGCCCCTTCACCTCTCTGATTCAGGGTTAAATGTGGAAGACACATTTCAGTTAAATACATTCAGTTGGACAACTGACTAGGTATCTAGCTTTTTTCCTATAGGTCACACTAAATATTGGCTGCTATCCCATGATGCCTCACTCTATTTAAAATGTCTGCCACTCTGGCCTGGAATCACTCTGGTGCTGCTCACTAAGGACTGTATAAACACACACACACATGGGTTAGAAAGAGGTGTGGGCTCCCGAGTGGTGCAGCAATCTAAGGCACTGCATCTCAGAACAAGAGGTGCCACTACAGTCCCTGGTTTGAATCCAGGCTGTGATTGGGAGTCCCATAGGACGGCGTACAATTGGCCAAGCGTTGTCCGGAGTAGGCCGTCATTGCAAAAACCAATGTGTTCTTAACTGACTTGCTTAGTTAAATAAAAGTTCAATTTAAATAAATAAAAATGACAAACAGTGCATTGATCTCACAACATGGGATGTTTTTTTTAGATCAAGCCAGAAGAGGGCAGTGATGTGTCACTATGAGAACTTCTCTCTCACTCTCTCCTCTCTCTCTCTAACAGTAAACTGGCCATTGGTCTGTGTTCCTGGAGGCATTTGTTATGTTAGAGAAGCATCTGAGTGAAGGTCTGGTGGGCTCAGCAGCCCGAGGCCAGACCCCCATGCAGGACCTCTGCAACAAACTGGAGAAGTTCATACAGGTGTAGTGTATACAGTCCTAGCTGTATAAGGAAGCTTCATGTCATTTACTTTAAAAAAAAAAAAGTCCTCTGAGTGCCAGGTTTAAAATATTCAAAACATTGATAAAGTATTTATAAAGCATTTCTAACACATCTGTCTGTCTCCTCACCCTCAGTCATCCCATCTACAGAGTGTGTGGACAGAGTTTAAGGGCCAGGCGTTCACCAGAGGAGGACCTGGCTTCAGCAGGGAGTGAGTGTCTTGTCTAATGGTGCTTTTCCATCTAGACCCGCCCCTACACCAGTGTTTTATGTTCATGTATGATATGAGTCCTCTAACCCCTGCTCCCTATGTTCTACAGTAGATATGAGGCCCCTAGCCCCTGCTCCCTATGTTCTACAGTAGATATGAGGCCCCTAGCCCCTGCTCCCTATGTTCTACAGTAGATATGAGGCCCCTAGTCCCTGCTACCTATGTTCTACAGTAGATATGAGGCCCCTAGCCCCTGCTCCCTATGTTCTACAGTAGATATGAGGCCCCTAGTCCCTGCTCCCTATGTTCTACAGTAGATGAGGCCCCTAGCCCCTGCTCCCTATGTTCTACAGTAGATATGAGGCCCCTAGCCCCTGCTCCCTATGTTCTACAGTAGATATGAGGCCCCTAGTCCCTGCTCCCTATGTTCTACAGTAGATATGAGGCCCCTAGCCCCTGCTCCCTATGTTCTACAGTAGATATGAGGCCCCTAGCCCCTGCTCCCTATGTTCTACAGTAGATATGAGGCCCCTAGCCCCTGCTCCCTATGTTCTACAGTAGATATGAGGCCCCTAGCCCCTGCTCCCTCCTACGCTCTACAGTAGATATGAGGCCCCTAGCCCCTGCTCCCTATGTACTACAGTAGATATGAGGCCCTAGCCCCTGTTCCCTATGTTCTACAGTAGATATGAGGCCCCTAGTCCCTGCTCCCTATGTTCTACAGTATATATGAGACCCCTAGCCCCTGCTCCCTATGTTCTACAGTAGATATGAGGCCCCTGGCCCCTGCTCCCTATGTTCTACAGTAGATATGAGGCCCCTAGCCCCTGCTCCCTATGTTCTAGTGTATACCTGAAAGGATTAGATAGGCTTAAGCTATACGGGGCTCCAGACAAACATTTCTCAGTTGGTGGCACCAGCCCATTATTTTTTTTCTTTGCACTGTCACGCAATAGAAAAAATAAGTAGGTCTAATTTAGTTGTATTTATTTTATTTCACCTATATTTAACCAGGTCGGCCAGTTGAGAACAAGTTCCCATTTACATCTGTGACCTTGCCAAGATAAAGCAAAGCAGTGCGACAAAAACAACAACACAGAGTTACACATAAACAAATGTACAGTCAATAACTCAATAGAAAAATCTATGTACAGTGTGTGCAAATGTAGAAGAGTAAGGAGGTAAGGCAATAAAGAGGCCATGGAGGCGAAATAATTACAATTTAGCATTAACACTGGAGTGATAGATGTGCAGATGATGATGTGCAAGTATAGATACTGAGGTACAAAAGAGCAAGAGGATAAGTAATAATATGGGGATGAGGAAGTTGGGTGTGCTATTTCCAGATTGGCTGTGTACAGGTACAGTGATCGGTAAGATGCTCTGACAGCTGATGCTTAAAGTTAGAGAGGGAGATATAAGACTCCAGCTTCAGTGATTTTTGCAATTTGTTCCAGTCATTGGCAGCAGAGAACTGGATGGAGAGGCGGCCAAAGGAAGTGTTGGCTTTGGGGATGACCAGTGAAATATACCTGCTGGAGCGTGTGCTATGGGTGGGCGTTGCTATGGTGACCAATGAGCTGAGATAAGGCAGGGCTTTACCTAGCAAAGACTTATAGATGACCTGGAGCCAGTGGGTTTGGCGACGAATATGTATTGAGGGCCAGCCAACGAGAGCATACAGGTCGCAGTGGTGGGTAGTATAAGGGGCTTTGGTGACAAAACGGATGGCACTGTGGTAGACTACATCCAATTTGCTGAGTAGAGTGTTGGAGGCTATTATGTAAATGACATCGCCGAAGTCAAGGATCGGTAGGATGGTCAGTTTTACGAGGGTATGTTTGGTAGCATGAGTGAAGGATGCTTTGTTGCGAAATAGGAAGCCGATTCTAGATTTAACCTGGCTACTCCAACCCCAGCCAACAGCTCCGCCCCCGCAGCTACTCGCCCAAGCGTCCCCAGCTTCTCCTTCACCCAAATCCAGACAGCAGATGTTCTGAAAGAGCTGCAAAACCTGGACCCGTACAAATCAGCTGGGCTAGACAATCTGGACCCTCTCTTTCTAAAGCTATCCGCCACCATTGTTGCAACCCCTATTACTAATCTGTTCAACCTCTCTTTCGTATCATCCGAGATCCCTAAAGATTGGAAAGATGCCTCGGTCATCCCCCTCTTCAAAGGGGTGACACCCTAGACCCAAACTGTTACAGACCTAAATCCATCCTACCCTGCCTATCTAAAGTCTTCGAAACCCAAGTTAATAAACAGATCACTGACCATTTTGAATCCCACCATACCTTCTCCGCTGTGCAATCCAGTTTCCGAGCCGGTCACGGGTGCACCTCAGCCACGCTCAAGGTACTAATCGATATCATAACCACCATCGATAAAAGACAGTACTGTGCAGCCGTCTTCATCGACCTGGCCAAGGCTTTCGACTCTGTCAATCACTGTATTCTTATCGGCAGACTCAATAGCCTTGATGTTTCTAATGACTGCCTCGTCTGGTTCACCAACTACTTTGCAGACAGAGTTCAGTGTGTCAAATCGGAGGGCATGTTGTCCGGACCTCTGGCAGTCTCTATGGGGTTACCACAGGGTTAAATTCTAGGGCTGACTCTTTTCTCTGTATATATCAATGATGTTGCTATTGCTGCGGGCGATTCCCTGATCCACCTCTACGCAGACAACACCATTCTGTATACTTCTGCCCTTCCTTGGACACTGTGCTAACTAACCTCCAAACGAGCTTCAATGCCATACAACACTCCTTCCATGGCCTCCAACTGCTCTTAAACGCTAGTAAAACCAAATGCATGCTTTTCAACTGTTCGCTGCCCGCACGCGTCCGCCTGACTACCATCACCACCCTGGACGGTTCCAACCTAGAATATATAGACAACTATAAATACCTAGGTGTCTGGCTAGACTGTAAACTCTCCTTCAAGACTCATTTTAAACATCTCCAATCAAAAATCATATTCTATTTCGCAACAAAGCCTCCTTCACTCACGCCGCCAAACATACCCTAGTAAATCTGACTATCCTACCGGTCCTCGACTTACTACCGGTCCTCGGCGATGTCATCTACAAAATAGCTTCCGACACTCTACTCAGCAAACTGGATGCAGTCTATCACAGTACCATCCGTTTTGTTACCAAATCACCTTATACCACCCACCATTGCGACCTGTATGCTCTAGTCGGCTGACCATCGCTTCATATTCATCACCAGACCCACTGGTTCCAGGTCATCTATAAGTCTATGCTAGGTAAAGCTCCACCTTATCTCAGTTCACTGGTCACGATAACAACACCCACCCGTAGCACACGTTCCAGCAGGTGTATCTCACTGATCATCCCCAAAGCCAACACCTCATTTAGCCGCCTTTGCTACCAGTTATCTGCTGCCAGTGATTGGAACGAATTGCAAAAATCTCTGAAGTTGGACACTTATTTCCCTCACCAACTCTAAACATCAACTATCTGAGCAGCTAACCGATCGCTGCAGCTGTACATAGTCCATCTGTAAATAGCCCACCCAATCTATCTATCTCATCCCCATACTGTTTTTATTTTATTTACTTTTCTGCTCTTTTGCACACCAGTATCTCTACTTGCACATCATCATCTGCTCATTTATTACTCCAATGTTAATCTGCTAAATTCTAACTATTCGCTCCTATGGCCTATTTATTGCCTACCTCCTCATGCCTTTTTCAAAAAAACACTGTATATAGACTTTATCTGTAAATTTTTTCTACTGTGCCATTGATTTGTTTATTGTGTTAAATTGGCTTGTTTATTGTTTTAGACTTTCTTTTTTCTACTGTGTCATTGATTTGTTTATTGTGTTAATGGCTTGTTTATTGTTTACTCCATGTGCAACTCTGTGTTGTTGTCTGTGTCACACTGCTTTGCTTTATCTTGGCCAGGTCGCAGTTGCAAATGAGAACTTGTTCTCAACTGGCCTAGGTGAAATAAATAAATAAAAACGGGCACTGGTTACAGTAAGAAGCTTCCTCTTGAGCTGACAGCTTGATGAAAACCAGTCAATATTCAGGTCCCCAAGAAAGTATACCTCTGTTTACATCACATACACTATCAAGCATTTCACACATATTATTTAGATACTGACTGTTAGCACTTGGTGGATTATAGCAACACCCCAAAAGAAAATAATTTAGATATGCCAAGTGAACCTGCAACCACAACACTTCAATAACACTTGACATAAGATCTTCTCTAAGCATTACAGGGATACGGCTCTGAATATATACAGCAACACCTCCCCCATAAGCATTTATGTCTCTTCTATAGATGTTCAGAGATCCTCACTGAACTTCTGGAGAGAGTTTACTGCACTGAAAGTAAAGGGGCTGAAGGGGCACGCTCAATTTTTCAGTTTTTGATTTATTAAAAAAGTTTGAAATATCCAATAAATGTCGTTCCACTTCATGATTGTGTCCCACTTGTTGATTCTTCACAAAAAAATACAGTTTTATATCTTTATGTTTGAAGCCTGAAATGTGGCAAAAGGTCGCAAAGTTCAAGGGGGCCGAATATTTCGCAAGGCACTGTATATCCTTGTATTGCTACTGCTGTATCATCAAATGAATTATCTAAGTGAGTCTCAGAAATGGCTAATATATTAATGTTATCTGATGTTAGCAAGTTATTGATTTCATGAACATTATTTCTAAGTCTACATGTAATAATATGGGTTATTTTCATCCCTTCCCTGGGAGGCTTATCAGAGATAAACATAATACTGAAAAGAGCAAACAAAGCAAGAGAAAAATATATAGATTCAACAGTCCATTAATCAATTGGTGTGTGTGTGTGTGTGTGTGTGTGTGTGTGTGTGTGTGTGTGTGTGTGTGTGTGTGTGTGTGTGTGTGTGTGTGTGTGTGTGTGTGTGTGTGTGTGTGTGTGTGTGTGTGTGTGTGTGTGTGTGTGTGTGTGTGTGTGTGTGTGTGTGTGTGTGTGTGTGTGTGTGTGTGTGTGTGTGTGTGTGTGTGTGTGTGTGTGTGTGTGTGTGTGTGTGTGTGTGTGTGTGTGTGTGTGTGTGTGTGTGTGTGTGTGTGTGTGTGTGTGTGTGTGTGTGTGTGTGTGTGTGTGTGTGTGTGTGTGTGTGTGTGTGTGTGTGTGTGTGTGTGTGTGTGTGTGTGCTGTGGGGTTGAAGCTACGAACCCATAGGCTCGGCTCTCTCATCCCTTCCAGGCTTCTGTGAGGGAGGGTGGACCATGAGCCTGTCATAGCGGATGTAAGCAATGTCCCCATGCGGCCTGGCAGCTTTCATGGCTGGGATCAGTTCTTTCCTCTTCTGGCACACAGCTTCAGGATAGTCCTCGTTGAGGAAGATATACGTTCCTCTCAAGTTCTTGGCTCTTTCCAGAACAGCTACCTTGTCCTTGAACATCAGGAACTTGACCACTATAGGCCTGGGCCTGTCACCCGGGCCGGTGGTGGGTTTTCCAGTCCTGTAGGTACTACAACATGTTGAGATAGGGGCAGGTTGTGGAAGGTACTGTACTACAACGTGCTGAGGTAGGGGCAGGGTGTGGAAGCGCTCCACCTCTAACTTCCTGTGGTCCATCTTCAATTTCTCAGAGATAATTTCCCTCACTTTGTCCTCAGACTCCATCTAGGTCTCATGTGGAGATTCTGCAATTCCGTCCACAACCATGTTGTTCCGCCTTGATTGTCCCTGATTTACCTGTCATTGTTATCTGTCATTGTTTGAGGAATTTCTTTTCACTTTTCTGTAGATCAGTGACAAAAGAACCCACGAAATTAAATACATTTCAACCCCACTTTGTAACGCAGAAAAATCATAGGCACTGTAGAGTACATAACCTTGTAATATGTAGGCAGGTTAAATGTAAATTGTGTAGAGGAGTGGGAAAAGGTCAGCATGTATGTGTCAGTAGGGGAAGGTTGAGGAAGACACTACAATGTACTATAATGTGTTGAGATAGGGGGGGTTGTGGAAGACACTACAATGTACTACAACGTGTTGAGATAGGGGCAGGTTGTGGAAGGTACTACAACGTGTTGAGGTAGGGGCAGGTTGTGGAAGGTACTACAACGTGTTGAGGTCGGGGAAGGTTGTGGAAGGTACTACAATGTACTATAATGTGTTGAGATAGGGGCAGGGTGTGGAAGGTACTACAACGTGTTGAGGTCGGGGAAGGTTGTGGAAGGTACTACAATGTACTACAACGTGTTGAGATAGGGGCAGGGTGTGGAAGGTACTACAACGTGTTGAGGTCGGGGAAGGTTGTGGAAGGTACTGTACTACAACGTGTTGAGGTAGGGGCAGGTTGTGGAAGGTACTACAACGTGTTGAGGTCGGGAAGGTTGTGGAAGGTACTACAACGTGTTGAGGTAGGGGCAGGGTGTGGAAGGTACTACAACGTGTTGAGGTAGGGGCAGGTTGTGGAAGGTACTACAACGTGTTGAGGTAGGGGCAGGTTGTGGAAGGTACTACAACGTGTTGAGGTAGGGGCAGGTTGTGGAAGGTACTACAACGTGTTGAGGTAGGGGCAGGGTGTGGAAGGTACTACAACGTGTTGAGATAGGGGCAGGTTGTGGAAGGTACTACAACGTGTTGAGGTAGGAAGGTTGTGGAAGACACTACAATGGTATAATGTGTTGAGGTAGGGGAAAGGAAGACACTACAATGTACAACAACGTGTTGAGATAGGGGCAGGTTGTGGAAGGTCCTGTACTACAACGTGTTGAGGTCGGGAAGGTTGTGGAAGGTACTACAACGTGTTGAGATAGGGGCAGGGTGTGGAAGGTACAACAACGTGTTGAGGTCGGGGAAGGTTGTGGAAGGTACTGTACTACAACGTGTTGAGGTAGGGGCAGGTTGTGGAAGGTACTACAACGTGTTGAGGTCGGGGAAGGTTGTGGAAGGTACTACAACGTGTTGAGGTAGGGGCAGGGTGTGGAAGGTACTACAACGTGTTGAGGTAGGGGCAGGGTGTGGAAGGTACTACAACGTGTTGAGATAGGGGCAGGTTGTGGAAGGTACTACAACGTGTTGAGGTAGGGGAAGGTTGTGGAAGACACTACAATGTACTATAATGTGTTGAGGTAGGGGAAGGTTAAGGAAGACACTACAATGTACAACAACGTGTTGAGATAGGGGCAGGTTGTGGAAGGTCCTGTACTACAACGTGTTGAGGTCGGGGAAGGTTGTGGAAGGTACTACAACGTGTTGAGGTAGGGGAAGGTTGAGGTTGGTACTACAACGTGTTGAGATAGGGGCAGGTTGTGGAAGGTACTACAACGTGTTGAGGTTGGGGCAGGGTGTGGAAGGTACTACAACGTGTTGAGGTAGGGGCAGGGTGTGGAAGGTACTGTACTACAACTTGTTGAGGTAGGGGAAGGTTGTGGAAGGTCCTGTACTACAACGTGTTGAGGTAGGGGAAGGTTGTGGAAGGTACTACAACGTGTTGAGGTAGGGGCAGGGTGTGGAAGGTACTACAACGTGTTGAGGTCGGGGAAGGTTGTGGAAGGTACTACAACGTGTTGAGGTAGGGCAGGGTGTGGAAGGTACTACAACGTGTTGAGGTCGGGGAAGGTTGTGGAAGGTACTACAACGTGTTGAGGTAGGGGCAGGGTGTGGAAGGTACTACAACGTGTTGAGGTAGGGGAAGGTTGTGGAAGACACTACAATGTACTATAATGTGTTGAGGTAGGGGAAGGTTAAGGAAGACACTACAATGTACAACAACGTGTTGAGATAGGGGCAGGTTGTGGAAGGTACTACAACGTGTTGAGGTCGGGGAAGGTTGTGGAAGACACTACAATGTACTATAATGTGTTGAGGTAGGGGAAGGTTAAGGAAGACACTACAATGTACAACAACGTGTTGAGATAGGGGCAGGTTGTGGAAGGTCCTGTACTACAACGTGTTGAGGTCGGGGAAGGTTGTGGAAGGTACTACAACGTGTTGAGGTAGGGGAAGGTTGTGGAAGGTACTACAACGTGTTGAGGTAGGGGCAGGGTGTGGAAGGTACTACAACGTGTTGAGATAGGGGCAGGTTGTGGAAGGTACTACAACGTGTTGAGGTAGGGGAAGGTTGTGGAAGACACTACAATGTACTATAATGTGTTGAGGTAGGGGAAGGTTAAGGAAGACACTACAATGTACAACAACGTGTTGAGATAGGGGCAGGTTGTGGAAGGTCCTGTACTACAACGTGTTGAGGTCGGGGAAGGTTGTGGAAGGTACTACAACGTGTTGAGGTAGGGGTGGGTTGTGGAAGGTACTACAACGTGTTGAGGTTGGGGCAGGTTGTGGAAGGTACTACAACGTGTTGAGGTAGGGGCAGGTTGTGGAAGGTACTGTACTACAACGTGTTGAGGTCGGGGAAGGTTGTGGAAGGTCCTGTACTACAACGTGTTGAGGTAGGGGAAGGTTGTGGAAGGTACTACAACGTGTTGAGGTAGGGGCAGGGTGTGGAAGGTACTACAACGTGTTGAGGTCGGGGCAGGTTGTGGAAGGTACTACAACGTGTTGAGGTAGGGGCAGGGTGTGGAAGATACTACAACGTGTTGAGGTAGGGGAAGGTTGTGGAAGACACTACAATGTACTATAATGTGTTGAGGTAGGGGAAGGTTAAGGAAGACACTACAATGTACAACAACGTGTTGAGGTAGGGGCAGGTTGTGGAAGGTCCTGTACTACAACGTGTTGAGGTAGGGGAAGGTTGTGGAAGACACTACAATGTACTATAATGTGTTGAGGTAGGGGAAGGTTAAGGAAGACACTACAATGTACAACAACGTGTTGAGGTAGGGGCAGGTTGTGGAAGGTCCTGTACTACAACGTGTTGAGGTAGGGGTGGGTTGTGGAAGGTACTACAACGTGTTGAGGTAGGGGAAGGTTGTGGAAGGTACTACAACGTGTTGAGGTAGGGGAAGGTTGAGGTTGGTACTACAACGTGTTGAGGTAGGGGAAGGTTGTGGAAGGTACTACAACATGTTGAGATAGGGGCAGGTTGTGGAAGGTACTGTCTTCAACGTGTTGAGGTAGGGGAAGGTTGTGGAAGGTACTACAACGTGTTGAGGTTGGGGCAGGTTGTGGAAGGTACTACAACGTGTTGAGGTAGGGGCAGGGTGTGGAAGGTACTACAACGTGTTGAGATAGGGGCAGGTTGTGGAAGGTACTGTACTACAACGTGTTGAGGTAGGGGAAGGTTGTGGAAGGTACTACAACGTGTTGAGGTAGGGGCAGGGTGTGGAAGGTACTACAACGTGTTGAGGTAGGGGCAGGGTGTGGAAGGTACTACAACGTGTTGAGGTCGGGGCAGGTTGTGGAAGGTACTACAACGTGTTGAGGTAGGGGCAGGGTGTGGAAGACACTACAATGTACTATAATGTGTTGAGGTAGGGGAAGGTTAAGGAAGACACTACAATGTACAACAACGTGTTGAGATAGGGGCAGGTTGTGGAAGGTCCTGTACTACAACGTGTTGAGATAGGGGAAGGTTGTGGAAGGTACTACAACGTGTTGAGGTAGGGGAAGGTTGTGGAAGGTACTACAACGTGTTGAGGTAGGGGCAGGTTGTGGAAGGTACTACAACGTGTTGAGGTAGGGGAAGGTTGTGGAAGACACTACAATGTACTATAATGTGTTGAGGTAGGGGAAGGTTAAGGAAGACACTACAATGTACAACAACGTGTTGAGGTAGGGGCAGGTTGTGGAAGGTCCTGTACTACAACGTGTTGAGATAGGGGCAGGGTGTGGAAGGTACTACAACGTGTTGAGGTAGGGGCAGGGTGTGGAAGGTACTACAACGTGTTGAGGTAGGGGCAGGTTGTGGAAGGTACTGTACTACAACGTGTTGAGATAGGGGCAGGGTGTGGAAGGTACTACAACGTGTTGAGGTTGGGGCAGGTTGTGGAAGGTACTACAACGTGTTGAGGTAGGGGCAGGTTGTGGAAGGTACTACAACGTGTTGAGGTAGGTGCAGGGTGTGGAAGGTACTACAACGTTTTGAGGTTGGGGCAGGTTGTGGAAGGTACTGTACTACAAAGTGTTGAGGTAGGGGCAGGGTGTGGAAGGTACTGTACTACAACGTGTTGAGGTAGGGGCAGGGTGTGGAAGGTACTGTACTACAACGTGTTGAGGTTGGGGCAGGTTGTGGAAGGTACTGTACTACAACGTCTTGAGGTAGGGGCAGGTTGTGGAAGGTACTACAACGTGTTGAGGTAGGGGCAGGTTGTGGAAGGTACTACAACGTGTTGAGGTAGGGGCAGGGTGTGGAAGGTACTGTACTACAACGTGTTGAGGTAGGGGCAGGGTGTGGAAGGTACTGTACTACAACGTGTTGAGGTAGGGGCAGGTTGTGGAAGGTACTGTACTACAACGTGTTGAGGTAGGGGCAGGGTGTGGAAGGTACTGTACTACAACGTGTTGAGGTAGGGGCAGGTTGTGGAAGGTACTGTACTACAACGTGTTGAGGTTGGGGCAGGTTGTGGAAGGTACTGTACTACAACGTGTTGAGGTTGGGGCAGGTTGTGGAAGGTACTACAACGTGTTGAAGTAGGGGCAGGTTGTGGAAGGTACTGTACTACAACGTGTTGAGGTTGGGGCAGGTTGTGGAAGGTACTGTACTACAACGTGTTGAGGTAGGGGCAGGGTGTGGAAGGTACTGTACTACAACGTGTTGAGGTAGGGGCAGGTTGTGGAAGGTACTGTACTACAACGTGTTGAGGTAGGGGCAGGTTGTGGAAGGTACTGTACTACAACGTGTTGAGGTTGGGGCAGGTTGTGGAAGGTACTGTACTACAACGTGTTGAGGTTGGGGCAGGTTGTGGAAGGTACTGTACTACAACGTGTTGAGATAGGGGCAGGGTGTGGAAGGTACTACAACGTGTTGAGGTTGGGGCAGGTTGTGGAAGGTACTGTACTACAACGTGTTGAGGTAGGGGCAGGTTGTGGAAGGTACTACAACGTGTTGAGGTAGGGGCAGGGTGTGGAAGGTACTGTACTACAACGTGTTGAGGTAGGGGCAGGGTGTGGAAGGTACTGTACTACAACGTGTTGAGGTAGGGGCAGGTTGTGGAAGGTACTGTACTACAACGTGTTGAGGTAGGGGCAGGGTGTGGAAGGTACTGTACTACAACGTGTTGAGGTAGGGGCAGGTTGTGGAAGGTACTGTACTACAACGTGTTGAGGTTGGGGCAGGTTGTGGAAGGTACTGTACTACAACGTGTTGAGGTTGGGGCAGGTTGTGGAAGGTACTACAACGTGTTGAAGTAGGGGCAGGTTGTGGAAGGTACTGTACTACAACGTGTTGAGGTTGGGGCAGGTTGTGGAAGGTACTGTACTACAACGTGTTGAGGTAGGGGCAGGGTGTGGAAGGTACTGTACTACAACGTGTTGAGGTAGGGGCAGGTTGTGGAAGGTACTGTACTACAACGTGTTGAGGTAGGGGCAGGTTGTGGAAGGTACTGTACTACAACGTGTTGAGGTTGGGGCAGGTTGTGGAAGGTACTGTACTACAACGTGTTGAGGTTGGGGCAGGTTGTGGAAGGTACTGTACTACAACGTGTTGAGATAGGGGCAGGGTGTGGAAGGTACTACAACGTGTTGAGGTTGGGGCAGGTTGTGGAAGGTACTGTACTACAACGTGTTGAGGTTGGGGCAGGTTGTGGTAAGTCGTGCAGAGGTGGTCAATCTTTTGTTCTTAAAGGCCCAGTGTAGTCAAAATTCTGTTTTCCCAGGGTTTTGTATCATTTTGCTGATTAATCTAAGTAAAAGTAAAAGTGTAAAAATGAGTTCAGTGTTATTTCCTGATAGTTGTTGGTTGAAAATACAATCTATACATGACCTTCTAATGAGCAGGTTTGCACGGGAGGGTGTTTCTGCTTTCCATGGTGGCGTCACCATGCAGTAAATGAGTTAATTGACCAATAACAAAGAGAGTTCCAAACCTCTGCCAATAACAGCTAGTTTTCAGTTTTCCCTCCCCACTCAGACCACTCCCAGACAGTCCTAGCTAAATTCTTACTGGAGAAAGATTTTTGGGCATATTTTTATTTAAATCTATTACAGTAAGGTACTTAACTGTTACCCAGAAATTATTTGATATCGATATACAAACGGCTGCTTTGGGCATTTAATATATAATAATTACATATGACATTTAGCAGACACCTTTATCCAAAGCGACTTACAGTAATGGGCGCATACATTTTTATAGTGCATAATATAGTATATAATAATAGTACATTTTTCAACTAAGCCTTGATTGGTTGAATCATCATGCTAGGAAAAGGAACCAGGGGTTGTTAAGAAAGGCCGCTGGTTCCCCGAGCCGGCAAGGTGGAAAAATCTGCCGTTCTGTCCTTGAGCAACGCAGTTAACCTCCAACCACAACTGGTAGAACAGGGTCCATCCCTGGTACTGTCTCTTTGTCACAGCGCCCCTGTGAGGTCAGTCAAGACACCTGCAGCCACTAGCTCTCTGAGGAAGAGCTTCTCAGCGCTCACATCATGTACTACCTGGACAAAGACAATCAATACAGGAAGATACTTATGAGACTTTCATTTGAAAAATATTTATAATTCAAAAGTGCTTCTCTGACCTGGACCTTACGAGTAGCACAAGTGAACAAATGTTTTGATGGGAACAGCAAACAATCAGTGTTTGTCATTCTCTCTCCACTGCTCTTATAGACTGTAGTGTACCTGGGCCTTGATGGCGTCCATACTTAGACTCTCATAGTAGTGTAGTCTGGCACCGGGATGCTGCAGGTCATAACCAAACCCTGCCAGGCTCACCTCATCACACAGCTGTAGGGCCATCACCACCGCACTGGCACCTAACGTAGGAACTAACTGGAGAGAAGAGAGGATGGCAATTAAGTGTTTATTAAGGCTAACACGTGTTCAGACTACATCAATCTAACAAGAAACACTTCCACCCAAATGTTAAAGCAAACCATGTGGAGAGAGCCATTCAATGATTGCAACATTCATCCATTGGGGATGCATTTATACTGTACATGTACATGAAACTGCCAAAATAAAGGAAACACCAATATAGTGTCTTAGTAGGGCATTGTGCCACCACAAGCCATAACAGCTTCAATGCACCTGGGCAGACATTCTACAAGTGTCTGGAACTCTTTTGGAGGGATAAGACACAGAAATTCCATCATTTGTTGATGGTGGTGGAAAACACTGTCTATGGTGCCGCTGCAGAATCTCCCATAAGTGTTCAGTTGGGTTGAGATCTGATGACTGAGATGGCCATGGCATATGGTTTACATCGTATTCAGGCTCATCAAACCATTCATTGTCATCTTATAGGGGCATAGCCATGGTAGCCAAAATAATGGAAAAAAAACAATGGCCTGCACAGCGTTTTTATACATGACCCTAAGCATGATGGGATGCTAATTGCTTATTTAACTCAGGAACCACACCTGTGTGGAAGCACCTGCTTTCAATATACTTTGTATCCCTCACTTACTCAGGTGTTTCCATTATTTTGTCAGTTAGCTGTATGTCCTTTAAAATGATTATGTTGCTGTGTGTATCAGTAGTAGTAACCTTCCTCTGTTGCTGTGTGTATCAGTAGTAGTAACCTTCCTCTGTTGCTGTGTGTATCAGTAGTAGTAACCTTCCTCTGTTGCTGTGTGTATCAGTACTAACCTTCCTCTGTTGCTGTGTGTATCAGTAGTAGTAACCTTCCTCTGTTGCTGTGTGTATCAGTACTAACCTTCCTCTGTTGCTGTGTGTATCAGTAGTAGTAACCTTCCTCTGTTGCTGTGTGTATCAGTAGTAGTAACCTTCCTCTGTTTGCTGTGTGTATCAGTAGTAGTAACCTTCCTCTGTTGCTGTGTGTATCAGTAGTAGTAACCTTCCTCTGTTGCTGTGTGTATCAGTACTAACCTTCCTCTGTTGCTGTGTGTATCAGTAGTAGTAACCTTCCTCTGTTGCTGTGTGTATCAGTAGTAGTAACCTTCCTCTGTTGCTGTGTGTATCAGTAGTAGTAACCTTCCTCTGTTGCTGTGTGTATCAGTAGTAGTAACCTTCCTCTGTTGCTGTGTGTATCAGTAGTAGTAACCTTCCTCTGTTGCTGTGTGTATCAGTAGTAGTAACCTTCCTCTGTTGCTGTGTGTATCAGTAGTAGTAACCTTCCTCTGTTGCTGTATCAGTAGTAGTAACCTTCCTCTGTTGCTGTGTGTATCAGTACTAACCTTCCTCTGTTGCTGTGTGTATCAGTAGTAGTAACCTTCCTCTGTTGCTGTGTGTATCAGTAGTAGTAACCTTCCTCTGTTGCTGTGTGTATCAGTAGTAGTAACCTTCCTCTGTTGCTGTGTGTATCAGTAGTAGTAACCTTCCTCTGTTGCTGTGTGTATCAGTACTAACCTTCCTCTGTTGCTGTGTGTATCAGTAGTAGTAACCTTCCTCTGTTGCTGTGTGTATCAGTAGTAGTAACCTTCCTCTGTTGCTGTGTGTATCAGTACTAACCTTCCTCTGTTGCTGTGTGTATCAGTAGTAGTAACCTTCCTCTGTTGCTGTGTGTATCAGTAGTAGTAACCTTCCTCTGTTGCTGTGTGTATCAGTAGTAACCTTCCTCTGTTGCTGTGTGTATCAGTAGTAGTAACCTTCCTCTGTTGCTGTGTGTATCAGTACTAACCTTCCTCTGTTGCTGTGTGTATCAGTAGTAGTAACCTTCCTCTGTTGCTGTGTGTATCAGTACTAACCTTCCTCTGTTGCTGTGTGTATCAGTAGTAGTAACCTTCCTCTGTTGCTGTGTGTATCAGTAGTAGTAACCTTCCTCTGTTGCTGTGTGTATCAGTAGTAGTAACCTTCCTCTGTTGCTGTGTGTATCAGTAGTAGTAACCTTCCTCTGTTGCTGTGTGTATCAGTAGTAGTAACCTTCCTCTGTTGCTGTGTGTATCAGTACTAACCTTCCTCTGTTGCTGTGTGTATCAGTAGTAGTAACCTTCCTCTGTTGCTGTGTGTATCAGTACTAACCTTCCTCTGTTGCTGTGTGTATCAGTAGTAGTAACCTTCCTCTGTTGCTGTGTGTATCAGTAGTAGTAACCTTCCTCTGTTGCTGTGTGTATCAGTAGTAGTAACCTTCCTCTGTTGCTGTGTGTATCAGTAGTAGTAACCTTCCTCTGTTGCTGTGTGTATCAGTAGTAGTAACCTTCCTCTGTTGCTGTGTGTATCAGTAGTAGTAACCTTCCTCTGTTGCTGTGTGTATCAGTACTAACCTTCCTCTGTTGCTGTGTGTATCAGTAGTAGTAACCTTCCTCTGTTGCTGTGTGTATCAGTACTAACCTTCCTCTGTTGCTGTTGCTGTGTGTATCAGTAGTAGTAACCTTCCTCTGTTGCTGTGTGTATCAGTAGTAGTAACCTTCCTCTGTTGCTGTGTGTATCAGTAGTAGTAACCTTCCTCTGTTGCTGTGTGTATCAGTAGTAGTAACCTTCCTCTGTTGCTGTGTGTATCAGTAGTAGTAACCTTCCTCTGTTGCTGTGTGTATCAGTAGTAGTAACCTTCCTCTGTTGCTGTGTGTATCAGTAGTAGTAACCTTCCTCTGTTGCTGTGTGTATCAGTACTAACCTTCCTCTGTTGCTGTGTGTATCAGTAGTAGTAACCTTCCTCTGTTGCTGTGTGTATCAGTAGTAGTAACCTTCCTCTGTTGCTGTGTGTATCAGTAGTAGTAACCTTCCTCTGTTGCTGTGTGTATCAGTAGTAGTAACCTTCCTCTGTTGCTGTGTGTATCAGTAGTAGTAACCTTCCTCTGTTGCTGTGTGTATCAGTAGTAGTAACCTTCCTCTGTTGCTGTGTGTATCAGTAGTAGTAACCTTCCTCTGTTGCTGTGTGTATCAGTAGTACTAACCTTCCTCTGTTGCTGTGTGTATCAGTAGTAGTAACCTTCCTCTGTTGCTGTGTGTATCAGTAGTAGTAACCTTCCTCTGTTGCTGTGTATCAGTAGTAGTAACCTTCCTCTGTTGCTGTGTGTTCAGTAGTAGTAACCTTCCTCTGTTGCTGTGTGTATCAGTAGTACTAACCTTCCTCTGTTGCTGTGTGTATCAGTAGTAGTAACCTTCCTCTGTTGCTGTGTGTATCAGTAGTAGTAACCTTCCTCTGTTGCTGTGTGTATCAGTAGTAACCTTCCTCTGTTGCTGTGTGTATCAGTACTAACCGTCCTCTGTTGCTGTGTGTATCAGTACTAACCGTCCTCTGTTGCTGTGTGTATCAGTATTAACCTTCCTCTGTTGCTGTGTGTATCAGTACTAACCGTCCTCTGTTGCTGTGTGTATCAGTACTAACCTTCCTCTGTTGCTGTGTGTATTAGTAGTAGTAACCTTCCTCTGTTGCTGTGTGTATCAGTACTAACCTTCCTCTGTTGCTGTGTGTATCAGTACTAACCTTCCTCTGTTGCTGTGTGTATCAGTACTAACCTTCCTCTGTTGCTGTGTGTATCAGTACTAACCTTCCTCTGTTGCTGTGTGTATCAGTAGTAACCTTCCTCTGTTGCTGTGTGTATCAGTAGTAACCTTCCTCTGTTGCTGTGTGTATCAGTAGTAGTAACCTTCCTCTGTTGCTGTGTGTATCAGTAGTAGTAACCTTCCTCTGTTGCTGTGTGTATCAGTACTAACCTTCCTCTGTTGCTGTGTGTATCAGTAGTAACCTTCCTCTGTTGCTGTGTGTATCAGTACTAACCTTCCTCTGTTGCTGTGTGTATCAGTAGTAGTAACCTTCCTCTGTTGCTGTGTGTCTCAGTATTAACCTTCCTCTGTTGCTGTGTGTATCAGTACTAACCTTCCTCTGTTGCTGTGTGTATCAGTAGTAGTAACCTTCCTCTGTTGCTGTGTGTATCAGTACTAACCTTCCTCTGTTGCTGTGTGTATCTCTGCAGTGCTATGCCTGTCTTGTGCATGATCACTGGGTTGAGTATCTGGATGTTCTTCGGCTTCAGAGGAATGTTCTCCACTATGTCTCTCCAGAACCACAGCTTGGACCACCAGCTCTAGACAACCCAACCACAGGAAGCAGAACCAGTTCAGAAACAGCTCTAGAACACAAACATAGACAGGTTTGGGGAGTAATCAGTTGCATGTAATCTGATTAGAAAAAAACTAACTGTAATTAGTTATGTTATATGTAAAAATATTGTCACGATCGTTATAATGATTGGACCAAGTAGCAGCGTGGTAGGCGTACATATTCCTTTAATAAATGAAGACCAAACAAAAACAACAAAGTACCAAACGAAACATGAAGCTACTGTTGTGCACACAGGCAACTAACTGTAAGATCCCACAAATACCAAATGAGGAAATGGCTACCTAAATATGATCCCCAATTCAGAGACAACGATAAACAGCTGCCTCTGATTGGGAACCATATCAGGCCACCATAGAAATACAAATTCACCTAGATGACACGCCCAAGTCACGCCCCAACCAACACAGATAATAAACAGCTTACTATGGTCAGGGCGTTACAGTACCAACCCCCTGACTCAATAGGGAGGGTCCGGGTGGGCATCTATGATGGATGACACAGGGCGTCGGGGGCGGCTCCGGTGCGGGGTGATGTACCCACTCCGCTCGCAGATACGTCTTCCTCCATGGCGGCTCTGGTGCAGGGATCATCGCCGGAGGCTCCGGACCGTAGATCGTCGTAGGAGGCTCTGGACTGAGTACCCCTGCTGAAGGCTCTGGACCGCCGACCGTCGCTTTAGGCTCTGGACCGCCAACCTTCGCTGGTGGTTCCGGATCACAGACCGTCTCAGGAGGTTCCGGACCGTGGACCGTCGTTGGAGGTTCCGGACTGTGGACCGTCGTTGGAGGTTCCGGACTGGAAACTGTCGCCAGAAGCTCTGGACTGGAAACTGTCGCCGGAAGCTCCGAACTGTGGAGGCGCACTGGAGGCCTGATGCGTGGTGCCGGCACTAGAGTACCGGCTGGTGACACGCACCTCAGGGAGAGTGTGGGGAGGAGGCACAGGACGTACTGGACTATGGAGGCGCACTGGAGGCCTGATGCACAGGACCAGTACAGGTGGCACTGGGCTGGTGACACGCACCTCAGGGCGAGTGCGAGGAGCAGAGCACTTGAGGGAGAGTGCGAGGAGTTGGCACAGGACGCACTGTGTTGTAAAGGTACACTGGAGACCTGGTGTGTATAGCCGGCATCAATTGTTTCGGAACTTTAACACATGTTGCAGGACGAGTACGGGGAGCTGACTCAGGTGGCACCAAACTGACAACACGTTCCTTTATTCCAAATCCGAGAATCCTCCACCAACTCAACAACTCTCCCATTTCTCTCTCCTCCGAATTCTCCTTCTTCTCCCAGACTGGCTCTGGTTCACTGCTTGGCTCCGCCGACTGCTCCATGTGCCCCCCCCCACAAATTTGTGGCCTACCTCCCGACTTAACTCCTCGTATCGTCGCCGTTCCTCTCTCGCTGCCTCCATCTGCTTCCTTGGACGGCGATACTCTCCGGCCCGCGTCCAGGGTCCTTCTCCATCAGGATGTCCTCCCATGTCCACTCCTCCTGGCCACGCTGCTGGGTCCTTTTTTGGTGGGATCTTCTGTCACGATCGTTATAATGATTGGACCAAGGTACAGCGTGGTAGGCGTACATATTCCTTTAATAAATGAACACCGAACAAAAACAACAAACTACCAAACGAAACATGAATTGCTTGAATTGAACCTGGATTGCACACAGGCAACTAACTGAAGACAAGATCCCACAAATACCATATGAGGAAATGGCTACCTAAATATGATCCCCAATCAGAGACAACGATAAATAGCTGCCTCTGATTGGGAACCATATCAGGCCACCATAGAATTACAAATTCCCCTAGATGACCCACGCAAGTCACTATCACGCCCCAACCAACACAGAGAATAAACAGCTTACTATGGTCAGGGCATTACAAATATTGTAATCTGATTACAGATACTTTTGAAAAACTAGGTTATTACTTCTTGGATTACTTTTAAATTCAGAAAGGATGTTTATGAAAATTGAGTGCAAAGTGCAAATAGGATCATTTTGGTCATAAAGTCAGTCTCGTCTAAAACGGAGTTTAGAGTCTGAATGTGTCACAACGAGTAAATGAAGGTTAGTTTACAATTATGTCAACAATTCATACCCCTGTTTGCCTATTAACACGTGGAGGCACCGTGTTTTCTGGGAAACGTTAGCTAACGTTAGCTAGCTAGCTCATAATCAACCAGACATGTTTGATGCATTTCGCCAGCTTTCTTTCAATACTGTTTAAAGTCAAACTGGCTAGCTACTGTCCTTGTAGGTTTTGATTGAATGGCAAAGACAGAGCCATGAAACACCCACATCAAACCACACCCCCAACACAACTCTCGTTTGCCTTCGCTCATGGCCGCTAGCATTTCTTAATGAACATTGATGAAAAACAAGGCCGAATCAGGAAGTGCAATTGACCTTTAAGTTTATTCCACCTGAGTGAGTCTGACAACAAGTCAGAGACCACTATGACAGCATACCAAATGCAGTAACTGAAGGTGCAGATTATGTTAGGGTAATCCAAAAGTTACGTAACTAATAGAAATCTTGGACAGGTAAGTAGTAACTGTAACGGAAAGTAAGCTACCCAAGCCTGTCCATGGACAGCAGAATGTATAGAGGCTACTTAGAAGTCCTTTTCTGTCTGCAAATCTGCACTAAAATTCCTCAAGCCACTGTGTCTCTGACAGGGAAACCAACAGGTAAACAGGGAAACCAACAGGTAGTAAACACGCTCCCACCAGAGGCTGTTTGGTGATGACAGAGGTGAGCCAGTCCAGGTCCAGGCACTTGTAGACCACCAGGGTAACCAGGGAGGTGTGTCTGTACTCGCTGGGGGAAAGGGGAGCTCCCTCTGGGTACATCAAACGGACAGTGGTCCTGGAGCCTGCGTCCCTCTCAAACCCTGACACTGGGGCATTGTTCATCCTGAGAGGACAAAGAAGAGTGTGAAGGGGAAGGAGAAAGAGGAGGGCAAGGAGGAGAAAGAGGAGGGCAAGGAGGAGAAAGAGGAGGGCAAGGAGGTGAGAGAGGAGAAGAAGGAAACCACAGCTTCAGAAAATACTAATCTAATCCAGTGTATCCCCTTAGTGACCAGGAGTGGTAGAGGTTAGTTTGGTTCCTTAGATGTATTTATTTTAGCAGTCTGGAAAACTAAAGACGGGATTGGTTATAATATCAGAAACAGATTGTCACTTAGGAGGTACAGTAGGGGGTCATGGAAAATATTATCTGATTTAAAAAGATTGTGCTTCTTTTACAATTACATTGATTGTATGTTTGATTGGTCATTCACCTGATGATGACATCATACTGGTCAATATGGGATCCCAGGTGGCTGCCATGTAGCACCCCTCCACTGCCCACCACCACACACCTCCTACAGCCCCCACCCCTACCTCTCCCCTCCAGGGATGGGGGCAGGCCTGGATGAGTTAGAGAGGACAGGGCCCTAGCCACCCTCTCGTCACAGCCCTGGAGGCCCAGGGGAGGAGCCAAGTCCCAGGGAATAGGCCTGTCTGCTGCAATCCCCGACTGGAGGAACACAGGGATGTTCTGGAGGTCTGAGGAGGAGTCCAGAGAGAGGAGACGAGACACACACCAGCCCGGATGGCAGGGCTGCACAAGCAGGGAGGCAGAGCGGTTTAGTAATACCTGGAGGAGAGGGGAGAGGGGAGAGGGACGGGGAGTTTAGTATGACCTGGAGGATAGAGGAGAGGTGAGAGGGGAGAGGGATGGGAGTTTAGTACGACCTGGAGGAGAGAGGAGAGGGGAGAGGGAGGGTGAGTTTAGTATGACCTGGAGGAGAGAGGAGAGGGGAGAGGGACGGTGAGTTTAGTATGACCTGGAGGAGAGAGGAGAGGTGAGGGGAGAGAGGGATGTGAGTTTAGTAAGACCTGGATGAGAGAGGAGAGGGGAGAGGGATGGGGAGTTTAGTATGACCTGGAAGAGAGAGGAGAGGGGAGAGGGATGGGGAGTTTAGTATGACCTGGAAGAGAGAGGAGAGGGGAGAGAGATGGGGAGTTTAGTAAGACCTGGAGGAGAGAGGAGAGGGGAGAGGGACGATGAGTTTAGTATGACCTGGAGGAAAGAGGAGAGGGAGAGGGACGGTGAGTTTAGTATGACCTGGAGGAGAGAGGAGAGGGGAGAGAGATGGGGAGTTTAGTAAGACCTGGAAAGAGAGAAGAGGGGAGAGGGATGGGGAGTTTAGTATGACCTGGAAGAGAGGGGAGAGGGAGAGGGAGAGGGGAGAGGAGGGGAGAGGGGAGAGGGGAGAGGGAGAGGGGAGAGGGAGAGGGAAGTGGGAGGGGGAGTTTAGTAAGACCTGGAGGAGAGAGGTGAGGGGAGAGGGGAGAGGGACAGGGAGTTTAGTAAGACCTGGAGGAGAGAGAAGAGGGGAGAGAGACGGGGAGTTTAGTAAGACCTGGAAGAGAGAGGAGAGGGGAGAGGGATGGGGAGTTTAGTATGACCTGGAAGAGAGAGGAGAGGGGAGAGGGATGGGGAGTTTAGTATGACCTGGAAGAGAGAGGAGAGGGGATAGGGATGGGGAGTTTAGTATGACCTGGAAGAGAGAGGAGAGGGGAGAGGGACGTGGAGTTTAGTATGACCTGGAGGAGAGAGGAGAGGGGAGAGGGATGGGGAGTTTAGTAAGACCTGGAAGAGAGAGGAGAGGGGAGCGGGATGGGAGTTTAGTATGACCTAGAGGAGAGGGGAGAGGGAAGTGGGAGAGGGAGTTTAGTATGACCTAGAGGAGAGAGGAGAGGGGAGAGAGACGGGGAGTTTAGTAAGACCTGGAAGAGAGAGGAGAGGGGAGAGGGACAGTGAATTTAGTATGACCTGGAGGAGAGAGGAGAGAGGAGAGAGGAGAGGGGAGAGGGGAGAGGGACAGGGAGTTTAGTATGACCTGGAGGAGAGGGGAGAGGGAAGTGGGAGGAGGAGTTTAGTAAGACCTGGAAAGAGAGGAGAGGGAGTGGGAGGGGAGTTTAGTAAGACCTGGAAGAGAGAGGAGAGGGGAGTGGGATGGTGAGTTTAGTATGACCTGGAGGAGAGAGGAGAAGGGAGAGGGGAGAGGGACAGGGAGTTTAGTATGACCTGAAAGAGAGGGTAGAGGGGAGAGGGGAGAGAGTCGGGGAGTTTCGTAAGACGTGTAGGAGAGAGGAGAGGGGAGAGGGAGTGGGAGTTTAGTATGACCTGGAGGAGAGGGGAGAGGGGAGAAGGGAGAGGGACAGGGAGTTTAGTGTGAGCTGAAAGAGAGGGAGAGGGGAGAGAGTCGGGAGTTTAGTAAGACGTGTAGGAGAGAGGAGAGGGGAGAGGGTCGGGAGTTTAGTAAGACGTGTAGGAGAGAGGAGAGGGGAGAGGGACAGGGAGTTTCGTGTGACCTGAAAGAGAGTGGAGAGGGGAGAGAGTCAGGGAGTTTAGTAAGGTGTGTAGGAGAGAGGAGAGGGGAGAGAGTCGGGGAGTTTAGTAAGACGTGTAGGAGAGAGGAGAGGGGAGAGAGTCGGGGAGTTTAGTAAGACGTGTAGGAGAGAGGAGAGGGGAGTGGGAGGGGGAGTTCAATAAGTCCTACAGCACAGACTAGAGTAAGAGAAATCAGTTCAGTTTAATACACACAACACGCACCCTAATATATAGTTGAAGTCGGAAGTTTACATACACTTAGGTTGGAGTCATTAAAACTCGTTTTTCAACCACTCCACAAATTTCTTGTTAACAAACTATAGTTTTGGCAAGTAGGTTAGGACATCTACTTTGTGCATGACACAAGTCATTTTTCCAACAATTGTTTAGAGAAAGATTATTTCACTTATAATTCACTGTGTCACAATTCCAGTGGGTCAGAAGTTTATATACACTAAGTTGACTGTGCCTTTAAACAGCTTGGAAAATTCCAGAAAATTATGTCATGACATTAGAAGCTTCTGATAGGCTAATTGACATCATTTGAGTCAACTGGAGGTGTACCTGTAGATGTATTTTAAGGCCTACCTTCAAACTCAGTGCCTCTTTGACATCATGGGAAAATCAAAAGAAATCAGCCAAAACAACTGTAGATCTCCACAAGTCTGATTCTTCCTTGGGAGCAATTTCCAAATGCCTGAAGGTACCACGTTCATCTGTACAACCAATAGTACACAAGTATAAACAGCATGGAAACACACAGCCGTCATACAGCTCAGGAAGGAGACGCGTTTTGTCTCTTAGAGATGAATGTACTTTGGTGCAAAAAGTGAAAATCAATCCCAGAACAACAGCAAAGGACCTTGTGAAGATGCTGGAGGGAACAGGTACAAAAGTATCTATATCCACAGTAAAACATGTCCTATATCGACATAACCTGAAAGGCCGCTCAGCAAGGAAGAAGCCACTTCTCCAAAGCCATCATAAAAAATTCAGACTATGGTTTGCAACTGCACATGGGGACGAAGATCGTACTTTTTGGAGAAATGTCCTCTGGTCTGATGAAACAAAAATAGAACTGTGTGACCATAATAGCCATTGTTATGTTTGGAGGAAAAAGGGGGAGGCATGCAAGCCGAAGAACACCATCCCAACCGTGAAGCACAGCATCATGTTGTGTGGGTGCTTCGCTGCTGGGGGGACTGGTGCACTTCACAAAATAGATGGCATCATGAGGTAGGAAAATTATGTGGATATATTGAAGCAACATCTCAAGACATCAGTCAGGAAGTTAAAGCTTGGTCACAAATGTGTCTTCCAAATAGACAATGACCCCAAGCATACTTCCAAAGTTGTGGCAAAAATTTTTTAAGGACAACAAAGTCAAGGTATTGGAGTGACCATCACAAAGTCCTGACCTCAATACTATAGAAAATAGGCAGAACTGAAAAAGCGTGTGCGAGCAAGGAGGCCTACAAACCTGACTCAGTTACAGCAGCTCTGTGAGGAGAAATGGACCAAAATTCCCCAACTTATTGTGGGAAGCTTGTGGAAGGCTACCCAAACATTTGTCCCACATTAAGCAATTTAATGACAATGCTACCAAATACTAATTTGAGTGTATGTAAACTTCTGACCCACTGGGAATGCAATGAAAGAAATAAAAGCTGAAATAAATCACTCTCTCTACTATAATTCTGACATTTCACATTCTTAAAATAAAGTGGTGATCCTAACTGACCTAAAACAGGGAAGTTTTCTAGAATTAAATGTCAGGAATGGTGACAAACTGAGTTAAAATTAATTTGGCTAAGGTGTATGTAAGTGTCCGACTTCAACTGTATTCATGTATTCATGTGTTTTTGTGTGTGTTCAGTACCATGTCAGTGTGTTGATTGTCGTTAGCCCCTGACAGAGGGTCTGAAGGTATAAGAGCAGGGACCAGGATAGCAGAGTAGCATCCCACCAGCAGCACTAGACTCAAGGCTAGGTTGTTAGTCCTGGAATAGAAAGGTTATACGTGAATGACACACACACACACACACACACACACACACACACACACACACACACACACACACAGAGCCATACCTGCTGAGTAGCATCTCCCTGGTGTCAGGTGTAGGTCTCCTGTGTGTAACTGTAACAGCTGTTTTCTCAGTGAAGTCAGCATCAGGCACCGGAGGAGAGCTGTAGTCATCTGGGTCCTCCACACTAAGGTGTTTCAGAGTCACCATGCTGACCTGGAGTCAGACCAGGGAAAGGTAGGATCACGATTGTGGTTGTGGCTAACGTTAGGGTTCAGCCAGATTGTGGCCATTCAGCAGGGGAGACAGGTAGCCTTGAGGTTCAAGCGTTGGGCCAGTAACCGCAAGATTTTGGTTCGAGTCCTGGAGCTAACATTGTGAAAAACACTGTTGCTGTGCTCTTGTCACCAACTGCTCCAACTGCTCCAGGGGTGCTGGACGATGATGTTTCTGTCTGTGTCCCCATTCCCTGCGGGTGTCTCAGTGAGAGTTGGGCTATTCAATACATGCATTTCCATTACAGTGCAAAAATAAACACCCTTTAAATTATTATAGGGTTAGTGTCACACCAGGGGAAAGGTTAGGGATGAGATCCTATTTTTCTGTGCTTGTCCTGAAATCCATTAAAACTGTCCACACCAAGACATTGACAATATTTACTGAAGGGTGCTATTGCTAGCTAACTCCACACAGCCACTAGTAAACTTAACAAAGGCATATCTCAGTGACAAACTTGTCTAAATGAAGGTTGAATAGAACAATTCAAAATATTTCATATCAGAAAAAATAAGCAAAAATACCTACCTAAAGACTAGGGGCTCAGAGATGTTAGAGAAAGTCTGTAGACAGCAGTCGTCTGTGGTGTTCTTCTTCTGTCCTCCATGCTCTGGTGACGAACAAGCAAATTACTATAATCAGCTAAAATGGCTGCCACACTTAACTGAAGATGTCCCTAACCGCTGATCTAAGGTCAGTTTTGCGTTTGTACTACTTGTGGTAAACGTTAAGATTAAGGTGAGGGTGAGCTGATTCTACATCTGTGTCAGAGAGCGTGTAATGCTGTTCATGCACCAGTGAACTCTGCCTCCTCCTTCCTAACTGAAAATTAATAATTGACCTACTGTTACACAGTAAGACGGTCAGGCTCACAGGAACAACAGCCAGTGTGTCTGTGTGTGTGTGTGTGTGTGTGTGTGTGTGTGTGTGTGTGTGTGTGTGTGTGTGTGTGTGTGTGTGTGTGTGTGTGTGTGTGTGTGTGTTTGTGTGTGTTTGTTTGTGTGTGTGTGTGTGTGCGTGTCGTTGGAAAATTGAGGATGTGCACCTCTGTGTGTGTGTGTGTGTGTGTGTGTGTGTGTGTGTGTGTGTGTGTGTGTGTGTGTGTGTTTGTGTGTGTGTGTTGTGTGTGTGTGTGTGTGTGTGCACCTCGTGTCGTTGGAAAATTGAGGATGTGCACCTCTGTGTGTGTGTGTGTGTGTGTGTGTGTGTGTGTGTGTTGTTGAAAATGTGAGGATGTGTGTGTGTGTGTGTGTGCGTGTCGTTGGAAAGGATGTGCACCTCTGTGTGTGTGTGTGTGTGTGTGTGTGTGTGTGTGTGTGTGTGCGTGTCGTTGGAAAATTGAGGATGTGCACCTCTGTGTGTGTGTGTGTGTGTGTGTGTGTGTGTGTGTGTGTGTGTGTGTGTGTGTGTGTGTGTGCGTGTCGTTGGAAAATTGAGGATGTGCACCTCGTGTCGTTGGAAAATTGAGGATGTGTGTGTGTGTGTGTGTGTGTGTGTGTGTGTGTGTGTGTGTGTGTGTGTGTGTGTGTGTGTGTGTGTGTGTGTGTGTGTGTGTGTGTATGCTAACGTACACGACCGTTCACAAGTTTGGGGTCACTTAGAAATGTCCTTGTTTTTAAAGAAAAGCACATTTTTGTCTGTTAAAATAACATAAAATTGCTCAGAAATACAGTGTAGACATTATTAATGTTGTAAATTACTATTGTAGCTTGAAACAGCAGATTTTTATGGAATATCTACATAGGCTCATTATCAGCAACCATCACTCCTGTGTTCCAATAGCACGTTGTGTTAGCTTATCATTTTAAAAGACGAATTGATCATTAGAAAAACCTTTTGCAATAATGTTAGCACAGCTGAAAACTGTTGTTCTAAATAAAGAAGCAATAAAACTGGCCTTCTTTAGACTAGTTGAGTATCTAGCTTCATTAAATAGTACCTGCAAAACACCCGTCTCAACGTCAACAGTGAAGAGGCGACACCGGGATGCTGACCTTCTAGGCAGAGTTCCTCTGTCCAGTGTCTGTGTTCTTTTGCCCATCTTAATCATTTATTTTTATTGGCCAGTCTGAGATATGGCTTTTTCTTTGCAACTCTGCCTAGAAGACCTCATCCCGGAGTCGCCTCTTCACTGTTGAAGTTGAGATGGGTGTTTTGCGGGTACTATTTAATGAAGCTGCCAGTTGAGGACTTGTGAGGCATCTGTTTCTCAAACTAGACAGTGTAATGTACTTGTCCTCTTGCTCAGTTGTGCACCGGGGCCTCCCACTCCTCTTTCTATTCTGGTTAGAGCCAGTTTGCGCTGTGCTTTTCTTTCAAAAACAAGGACTTTTGAACGGTAGTGTATGTAGAGAAATACGGGACCATCTGTAGAAATGTAATAACTTTTATCTATGCCTTTTTACATTGATCCGTCTGAGCCTCATATTGAGTTCTGTGCACTGCTCTCGGCCCAAGTGTTCTGGTGATGTCTCACACACACACAGCCTAAGTAATAACTATACTTATTTACTGCTCTCTAATGTCCTCTTAACCTGAGATGTATATCAATCACCATGACTCATCCTGCTGGATCACACATTTATTACAGCTCAGATAAGTAGCATGCTCTGGTGGTGGGCTGCTCAGTATGTTAGCCTGACCTTTGCTATCAACTGCTTTTCAAAGGTGTGCATGTGAAAGGGTGGTGTGCTGTGTGTGTGTGTGTGTGTGTGTGTGTGTGTGTGTGTGTGTGTGTGTGTGTGTGTGTGTGTGTGTGTGTGTGTGTGTGTGTGTGTGTGTGTGTGTGGGTGTGGGGGGGGACTGTGAACAACATTTGTAACATACAAAGGCTTTTGATACAGACTGATAAACCGACTGATAATTGTGTCAAACTGAATCCTTAAAGGACGGTCCTCGACTCCGGTCTCTGATTGGTTGCTTCACGGTTTGAGCCTTGCCGATATTTACAAGGTATCACTTGACGCACTTATAAATAACGTAATCGTCCAAAACTGTGAGTTTACAGGCCTGGAGTCTGGAGGCCTTGTAAAACAACAGCTAACAGGGCTGGCACAGGGGCAGGGTAAAACTAAGAGCTCGTGGAACGAATGCACCCTCTGCTCATGACTCTAGAGTGTGTGTGTGTGTGTGTGTGTGTGTGTGTGTGTGTGTGTGTGTGTGTGTGTGTGTGTGTGTGTGTGTGTGTGTGTGTGTGTGTGTGTGTGTGTGTGTGTGTGTGTGTGTGTGTGTAAGGGGGGGGTCACACACATGCACACACACACATGCTCCAGGTCAACAGTAGTAGACCTGTCTACTAGGGTTTCACAATGCCCCTGGTGAGCCTGGCATTCCAATCAGGAAGTATAAGATCATCCGGACTGCCACATCCCAGCTGGTAACCAACCGGTCCCCTGAGCAGGTTATACTTACATTTAGACAGACAATCTGTTTGCTATTCAGCTGTTAGAACTGTTAGATGTAAATTGGAAGTGAGAATTGTGAAGTTGTTTCCACCACAGGTTGTGTTTCTGTCGTTTTGTTTCCATTTCAAGCCTGAACAGACATCCCAGTATGGAGGAGGATGTGCAGTGGGCTACCAATGTGACAGCAGAACAGGACCTCAAGAAGTCTGAGGTAGGGGGAAATGAGCACTTATTTAGCACGTTTTAAACTCAAGATGCATTCTAGTAGTAAATAGGTAACACGTCATTGCGTTATGATAAACAACAATGGTGTATTAAAAAACCCATTCCTTACCCCAGAACACTTCAACGGGTGACTATCCAGGAAGACAAATGAAAGGGAACTCTATTGAGATGGCTAGTGAGACACTAACCTGCGAGGCTGTATACTTTCTGTGCCTCACACCTTTTCCTAACCAAGGCTCTAAAGAAGATGGATGGGAGATTCAGGGCTGAATCCGATTCATGACATAATAGACAATTGTTTTACATTGAAAAAGTTGCCTGAGAGATCATTAATGCCATCATATTTAGCCACAGATGAGTATTTAACGGTCCAATGCAGCCTTTTTAAAATCTCAATATAAAATCCTTTCTGGGTAACAGTTTGTTTTCATTTAAAATTGTTAAAAATAAACAAAAATAGCTTTGAAGCAAATTTCTCAAGCAAGAATTATGTTAGAACTGAGTAAGGAGGGGAAAACTGGAAACGATCTGTTATTGGCAGAGAGGTTTGGAACTCTCTTTCTAATTGGTCTATTAACTAATATACAGCTTGGTGCTGTTACCATGGAAGGTCAAAACTCCATCCCACCAAAACAGGCTGAAATTTCAGGAGATCTTTTCGAACAGCTCTTACACTAAAAGGGCATTGTCATCATTTTCACAATTTCACAGTATTTTTTCAACCTCATAGTGTGGAAATGATATAAAACACAGGAAAATATCTGGGCCTTTAAAACAATGACGTATCCTACTGTACATTTTAACATAGACACAAACATGTGTACAAACACCCACACATACAGTACATGCACTTGCATTAGCTGGTGTGAACTGTGTGTGAGGCTGAGTGACCTGAGCTAGCCTTTGCTGTGACTGTGTGACTATGTGTGACCCATTGACTGTATAAGAATAGACAAAGCCATCAATGACATCACACCATTTAAAGCTCAGGAAGTCGGTTTTAGCTTGCTAAGATGGCGTTTCTTGGAAGTGGGGAGAATGGCGACCGCTTCAGGAAGTGGGGAGGACGACTGCCCACTCTCATTGAGTATTTCAAGTTTAAGTCCGACCGGGGACTGCAGGCTGCCGGTAGCAACAAATGTATCCTTTTAACTTGTTCTTTGTGAGATTTGTTTATAATTCGTTCAATGACATACTGTACATCTGGTGTAATAGAAGCAATTATTGATGCTGTGACTGTCTTCTGATTTTAATTTCATTCACACAAATATTGACCACGAAGATTGCCATTTTCCCATTCAGTACACAGGGGGATACTGCTTTCTGAAAACAACTGCCTGCAGTTCTCTGGTCGGCCATGAACTTCATGGCTTCAATGAGAGGGGGCAGTTCTCCCCCTGGCGTGACCTATAGTTATCTGAGGTATCTATAACCACATGACCCGTTGCTGCTTCTGAAATAGTTTACAGCTTATTAACTTAACAGCCTGACCTCTGACCTACAGTAGGCTATCTATAGAACATTGCTACATCTTTACAACTAATACATGAAATCAAGTAATTACTGAAATATAAATAAAGTAATGTCCTTGATTAGACATGTATTTTGTTTCATAGACACTTTCATAGACATTTGAATGTCATGGTGTCTGCAATGATTTTACTTTTTATTTGTTCATGTTTTTACCCTTCTAATATCATCATTTCAGTTTGCAATGATTCATTTGACTAGTCCGGGCAAAAATACATGATATTGCATGGACAAGTGTTCTTGTAGATTCCTCTATGATCCATGCCTCTTAACAGATTGTTTGATACTGGCTCCAGGGAGAGAGCAGAGTTACATATCACCTTCCTCTACAAGCAGACAGATTTGGGATTCACAGATTTTAATGAATGACTTCATTTATACTTTCTTACACCAGCAGTTCAGCACTAGAGGGAAATTAGCTTGTTAGTTATACATTATATTTACCACTAATCTCATGTTACACTTTTGTTCATCGCTTTAGTGTAATATTTAGTGCAAGTATGTGGTACATTTTCACAACTCTTAGTACAAAATGCAAAACAGATCATCAAACAGGCAGTTGTTCCAAAACTTTAAGCACATTTTCAATTGACAATTCAACACACAAAATCATAAGTCACTTTTTCACAAAACGTAATCAGTGTTTTATCTAGAAATAAATGTTTCACATTACAATACATGTTCATATAAAGTCATTTTGTTTCACAATGCAATGCTCACATTACTTTTGATATGATTATTTTCTCATATTCGAAAATACATTTTACTATTACTTAATCCAACTGCTCTTAATCGATAATCACTTAACTGTCTGGTAAACCTAGAATTTACACTGGCTTGTCTGCTACAGATTTAGAGAACTACATCATTCAAATGTATGTCTGAAAAATAGAAACATAAAAGGTATTATATATATTTTAATTATTATAATTTTATAAATTTAACTAGGCAAGTCAGTTAAGAACAAATTATTATTTACAATGACAGCCTACACCTGCCAAACCCGGACGACGCTGGGCAAATTGTGCGCTGCCCTACCGTATGGGACTCCCAATCATGGCCAGTTGTGATACCGTGTGGATTCGAACCGGGCTGTCTGTAGTGACACTGAAGTGATGCCTCAAGCACTGAGATGCAGTGCCTTAGATCGCTACACCACTCTTGAATGTACTACTATGACGATGACTATTATGATTTTACTTCACAGTAAATAAAATAAAAATATGTTATTGACAAGATCAGATATATACTGTATGTAACAAATCAAAGTTTACTGGTCACTGTCACGACTTCCACCGAAGGTGGCTCCACTCCCTGTTCGGGCGGTGCTCGGCAGTCGTCAGCGCCAGCCTACTAGAAGGTGGCTCCTCTCCCTGTTCGGGCGGTGCTCGGCAGTCGTCAGCGCCGGCCTACTAGAAGGTGGCTCCTCTCCCTGTTCGGGCGGTGCTCGGCAGTCGTCAGCGCCGGCCTACTAGAAGGTGGCTCCTCTCCCTGTTCGGGCGGTGCTCGGCAGTCGTCAGCGCCGGCCTACTAGAAGGTGGCTCCTCTCCCTGTTCGGGCGGTGCTCGGCAGTCGTCAGCGCCGGCCTACTAGAAGGTGGCTCCTCTCCCTGTTCGGGCGGTGCTCGGCAGTCGTCAGCGCCGGCCTACTAGAAGGTGGCTCTTCTCTCTATTCGGGCGGCGCTCGGCAGTCGTCAGCACCGACATGCTAGCTGCCTCCGATCCATTTTTCCTTTTCGTTTGTGTCTGTCTGTTTTGTTTACACCTGTGTCCTATTAGTTCATTTGGGTGGGTTTATTAACCTCCGCTGCCTGCTAGTCTTTGTGAGGGATTATTAGTTTTTTGTTTCTCACAGTCGTTGTACCGTTGGTACTGTATTAGGAGTAGAGGTTTCTCCTTTGTGTGTTTCGTGATTTTCTCTAGGTGTGGCGACTTCGTTGGGGTGTGTTTCGTGATTTTCTCTAGGTGTGGCTACTTCGTTGGGGTGTGTTTCGTGATTTTCTCTAGGTGTGGCGACTTCGTTGGGGTGTGGTGTGTGTTTCGTTGGGGTGTGTTTCGTGATTTTCTCTAGGTGTGGCGACTTCGTTGGGGTGTGTTTCGTGATTTTCTCTAGGTGTGGTGTGTTTGTGTGATTTTCTCTAGGTGTGGCGACTTCGTTGGGGTGTGTTTCGTGATTTTCTCTAGGTGTGGCGACTTCGTTGGGGTGTGTTTCGTGATTTTCTCTAGGTGTGGCGACTTCGTTGGGGTGTGTTTCGTGATTTTCTCTAGGTGTGGCGACTTCGTTGGGGTGTGTTTCGTGATTTTTCTAGGTTGGGGTGTGTTTCGTGATTTTCTCTAGGTGTGGCGACTTCGTTGGGGTGTGTTTCGTGATTTTCTCTAGGTGTGGCGACTTCGTTGGGGTGTGTTTCGTGATTTTCTCTAGGTGTGGCGACTTCGTTGGGGTGTGTTTCGTGATTTTCTCTAGGTGTGGCGACTTCGTTGGGGTGTGTTTCGTGATTTTCTCTAGGTGTGGCGACTTCGTTGGGGTGTGTTTCCCAACCTGTTGTTGTTGGGTTGGGACTTTATAATAAACGACTGTGCCACTGGCAATTCCTTGCTCTCCTGCACCTACCTCTTCTTAGGAGGCACCTAACAGTCGCGTACACCGATTAATAGATGTTACAGCAGGCGCAGTGAAATGCTTGTATTTTTTAGCTCCTACAGTGCAGAAATAAATACAATACCAACAAGAAAATAATACAGAAATAAATACAATACCAATATGAAAATTATACAGAAATTCCAAAACAAGAAAGAAATGCATCCTCTACACAGTAAACATGTATGCAAAATGACATTTCTGGGGTCTTTTTGATCAGGAGATTTCATACTGCTTTACTAAAATATCATTGGCCAATACGGTACTTTAATACAGGCTAATACAGCACTGTACTACAGTAATATAGGCCATTTATGTAGCAAACACTTTCATCCAAAGTGACAACATTCCACATATTTTGGCATGTGAACCCAGTGGGAATCAAACCCACAACTCTGGTCTTGCTGGTGCCATGCTCTTACTAACTGAGTCACGTACAGGACCTCTACAATAGATAAGTGCAATGCTGTACAATACAATACACCATTACAATGCAGGTGGAAGATGTATGATTTCCACTACCCTCCTTTGGGCCATGGATGAAGCATGCAATGGCATCAGGCCAGACCTATGTCAGGCTTGGATTCACCATGCCAAAAGGTTTTTCCCCAGGTGCATGAACAATTAACATATTTACTGTTAATTCTTTCTATGGGTGAAATGCTCAAAACAGGCTTGATGCATACTAGTGCTGCTAAACATTGTTTCCTTCATTTCTTTCATTTGAATACATTGTGAAAGATGTTTCCAATGATCACACCTTTGATCACACATGGGATAGAAATGATGGAAATGTGATGTTTAGTCCATTTTAATGGGTAGTGCAAGTGTTGCCTAATGTAAAACACAGTGTAATGTATTGCACTTTACAGTACTGTTGGATTAGCTGGTTGTTCAAATAACTATATTGAGAAGATATCATTATGTTGTGTTTTGGTGATGAAACCAATGTACTCATTATATTTCACAGCAAACTTAGATTTTGGATCAATGGTTGTGTGGTGAACGATGTCTGCAAACAAAATGAATGCGTAATGAACGGTTTTGATTGTAAAATGGCTGCTTTACGAGTGTTGTCAGTTTGGAGTTTTGTACTAACAGTTTTTCAAATTCATCACGTACCAAAGCTTTTATTTTATTTTTAAACTGTAAACATAAGTACTGCAGAAGGGTTACGCCGGTTTTCTACAAATGGAAAATAATGTTTTGCTTGTCTTTCTATTTTTGCATGTCTGTTAATTGTACATTAAGGTGTGTTTATCACTTAGTTATGATTTGAATATTATTTCTCTGTTATTAACCAGCGCCGCAGAGCGCGAGCGGTGAAGCTGGGACGTATGAAGTGGGACACACCTGAACAGGAAGAACCAGGCTGTGAACCCACCAATCACAACGTTGAAAGCATCCAGGTAAAGGAAAAGGCAGTAAACTTCTGATACATTTGGTTATGTATTCACCCTCAGTTACATTAATCTGTGAATCCCACATTGTAAATCCAGCAATAGTTTACTGTCAATACATTCTACTTAGCTCTCTTTTACCAGGCTTGTTATTGAGACAATATTTGATTCTATTCACCTGTATTTTATGAAGAACACACAACCTATTCCCCTATATCTATATTCCCCTATATCTATATTCCCCTATATCTATATTCCCCTATATCTATATTCACCTATATCTACCTCAAGAGGCTGTTTATATTTCCCCAAGGTTGGTTACTGCCAACAACATTGTTATATTACCAGATATTTTGTTGAGAACATGTTCTCATTTACAAGCTATGAGGTTACCATGCTATGAATGTATCTGGCCATTAGCCACTTCAACATGTGCCCCTGGTATCTCTGCTTTTACAGGCACTGACCTGACCCTCTCACACCAACTCCCCTTCTATCCCCGGTAGTAAATCAGGTGGAGGCTAGCTACTGTTCAGACAGCTGTTGGTTTACACTAGACACAGAACAAAGGAAGGGAGGCCAGTCACTCATACCAGACTCTAGGGCTGGTGTATGAAGAATGAGCCAATAGTAATATGTTTAATAGTTAAGACAATATTAGATATAATTACACCATGAATGTGATCTATCTTGTGTTTTGGCAGTCGTATTCTTTATTGTTGTTAATTCTGAGTCAGTCTGTATGAGAGGAGAATCTAATCTTCTGACCACCATCTTGTCTCCCCTAGCCAGAGGAGAGAGAGAGGAATTCATTTTCAGAGGGGAAGATAGTTGATCAGGGAGGACCAGAGAGCATCAAGGAGATCTGCCGGAGGAGGAAGTTGAAGAAGGCAGGGTCCTCATCCAAGGTGGCCATGGACATACCTGTGGTGAGGCAACATTTATATCACATTTAGCAATATTTATTTTTGATGACCGGAACAATGCAGAATATACTCTTGTTTGTCATTTTGAAGAGTGGGACCAAGGTTTGCTGATTCTGGATCAGTTGCAAGTCCCAGAGAGTAACACAAACACGTTTTTATGGGTCCCTGTGTTTCCCTTCAGTTAGGACCTGTAGACACTTTTGACTTCATGAAGGCAGCGACTCAGGGTAAACTCAAAGTGGTGGAGAAATATCTGGAAGATGGAGGAGACCCCAATTTCAGTGATGAGGAAAGTACTAGTCTGTATGGTATATGGTCAGCTTATCATGTCACATGATCTGGATTTTAACCTTTATTAAGCTTCTTTCACCGAACGATCACTTTTTCTTTTAATGTCAGAAGGTCTAGCACCATCCTCAGACAATTGCTTTAATTTTTGGTCTAATTCCCATTTCTGGAAAAGGCTTAAAACAAAGGTTAAAATCCAGTCATGTGACTTCACTTCACAAAATATATGTATTTACTTGTTGATTGAAAGATCTGGCCTCAATAGTTCAAAGTTCAACTGTATTGTCCAAGAGGTCAATTGAAATGATTGTGGCCTAGCAATCTGCAATGGCCTTGCCGTACTGTAGCAGTAGCACAAAATATTTTACACAACTCAATTATACCTTTTACCTGAAACAGATATCATTTCAACAGATCAACATCTTACATAACTAAATATTTTTCCAGTTAAGGAGGACAGCACTGCACTTTGCCTCCATCGAGGGACACTCTACCATCATCCAGAAGCTTCTAGAGAAAGGAGCTAACATCAATTCTAAAGACCGGGTGAGAGACTCTTGACATTAACACAGTATGTTCTATAGTCAATGTATGTTGCCGTGATAAAAGCTATGAAATTACATAGTTGACATAATTGTGTTTTTAACTCCAATACTAGGGAACAAACAGACAACTTTTAATCATATATACAGTTTGTAACCTCTATATAACCTCAAGTATTGTGCTGATAACTGGATAATTGATAAGGTTAGGGCTGTGGAATGGAAAGCTGGTGATGAGTCAGTGGTTAAGTCTCAGACATTGTACAGTGAAGGTGGCCATGTGTGTGTTCCAGCTGGAGTCCAGAGCTGTTCACTGGGCCTGTAGAGGAGGAAGCCTGGCTGTGATCGAGGTCCTCCAGAAACATGGAGCAGACCTCAACATCAGGGACAAGGTGAGACGTGGGTGTGTGTGTCATGATGCTTTTGTGCGACTATAGCTACTGACATTTCATTCATTATGGAGTTAGCCAGCTAACAGAATGGCCATCTACCCACGGCCTTATCATTTCACCAGTCCAGGGTTGTCCTCAGTGGGGTTAAGATACGTATATTAAGAATATACATGTTTCTTTGTCCTTTGACTTGTAGAATTGGGAAGATTTCAGCTACAAGGAATTGTTATCTGCAGCATCTTTCACAATGTATATCACATCAATCCCGGTGAAGAGGAGGAAATGAGTAGAAATGCGCCCATTTTGGCTGTAACTCTCTCTCTCTCTCGCTCTCTCTCTTTCTCTCTCTCTCATCCCTAGCTGATGGCCAGCCCTCTCCATGTGGCCACCAGGACAGGCCATTCTGATGTAGTGGGACACCTGCTGAACAGTGGAGCCAAAATCAACGCCAGAGACAGGGTAGGACATCATGCTTTCTCACTGCATCATACCTGGTCTAATATGATTTTGTAAGCCAGTTTTGTGTGGTATTGGTGCTTAAAAAGCCTTTTATTATTCCTTTCCTCTTGAAATACAATAAACAAACATCATCATTGTAGCAATGTGGCTCATCATCTTGGTTGTCCTCATTGTCATCATTATCTTGGTTGTCTTTGTTGTCATCATTATCTTGGTTGTCTTAGTTGTCATCATTATCTTGGTTGTCTTAGTTGTCATCATTATCTTGGTTGTCTTTGTTGTCATCATCATCTTGGTTGTCCTCGATGTCATCATGATCTTGGTTGTCTTTGTTGTTATCATTATCTTGGTTGTCCTCGTTGTCATCATTATCTTGGTTGTCTTAGTTGTCATCATTATCTTGGTTGTCTTTGTTGTCATCATTATCTTGGTTGTCTTTGTTGTCATCATCATCTTGGTTGTCCTCGATGTCATCATGATCTTGGTTGTCTTTGTTGTTATCATTATCTTGGTTGTCCTCGTTGTCATCATTATCTTGGTTGTCTTTGTTGTTATCATTATCTTGGTTGTCTTTGTTGTCATCATTATCTTGGTTGTCTTTGTTGTCATAAATCATCTTGGTTGTCCTCGATGTCATCATGATCTTGGTTGTCTTTGTTGTTATCATTATCTTGGTTGTCCTCGTTGTCATCATGATCTTGGTTGTCTTTGTTGTTATCATTATCTTGGTTGTCCTCGTTGTCATCATTATCTTGGTTGTCCAGAATAAGTATTTTGTTGACACAGCTTCCTAAATGTAGTATTACGTCAAGCATTTAATTAACTGCAAAACCACTCATGTCATCTATAGATTGGAATGTCCACAGTGCAAGGTGTTCTACATTGGACGGACAAAGAGACACCTTCAAGACCGCTTAGCGGAACACAAGTACGCCATGCGGGTAGGCAATGGAGACTACCCCACGGCAAGGCACCATAAGTCCTTACACCATGGCAACCCTGCCTCCCTACAAGCTATGGGTATTGATCATGTTCCGGCCTCAATTAGAAAAGGGGACCGTCTTAAACAGTTAAACCAAAGGGAAAGTTCTTGGATTTACAAACTACAGGCCACTAAATACCCTGGTTTAAATGGAGATATGGATTTACAAACTACAGGCCACTAAATACCCTGGTTTAAATGAAGATAGGGATTTACAAACTACAGGCCACTGAGTACCCTGGTTTAAATGGAGATATGGATTTACAAACTACAGGCCACTGAGTACCCTGGTTTAAATGGAGATATGGATTTACAAACTACAGGCCACTAAATACCCTGGTTTAAATGGAGATATGGATTTACAAACTACAGGCCACTGAATACCCTGGTTTAAATGAAGATATGGATTTACAAACTACAGTCCACTAAATACCCTGGTTTAAATGAAGATATGGATTTACACACTACAGGCCACTAAATACCCTGGTTTAAATGATGATATGGATTTACCAACTACAGGCCACTAAATACCCTGGTTTAAATGAAGATATGGATTTACCAACTACAACCACTAAATACCCTGGTTTAAATGAAGATATGGATTTACAAACTACAGGCCACTAAGTACCCTGGTTTAAATGAAGATATGGATTTCTCACCCTTCCTGTAGGGTTGTGATAGGTCCATTTGCTGTCATCTAGTGGACTTTTTGCTCAATTGCCCTCAGCCATGTTTAGACTGTTGTTGTCTATGTTTGCTGTGTTCTAGTGTACTAGGGAATATATTGCTTTCTTATTCTTGACACTTCTCCCAGTCATATTTAAGGTTAGAACTACCTTTCTAGGCGTTCTGATATTTCTAGCTTGAAGTTGAATGTTTTGATAACATAGCTACTGTATTTAACTTTTTAATGTGTATGGTATTGCTTACTAGGTGTGTGCAATCAATTTTGTAACTATGCCCTCTTCAAATTAGGGCTAATTGAAAAAGCTGTTCAAAAGAGGACATTGAATTATTTCTTTGTCCTCCCTGACGAAGGCCATGCAGCCGAAACGCGTCTGATTTAAAAAAAACTTTGTTTCTATTGAACATGCCATACAAATACAGGCATTTTAATTAATTACATGAAGAGTGCCTTGGTCCTCCTTTCCTTTTGATGACCAATTCACCCCTTTTACCAAAGAGCACCTTCTGTCTACCAAAATGTACTATTGTGTACCTTAATAGCACTTCCCTTCCTCCTCTTTCTACCAGTTTTATGTGGTATTGGTGCTTAAAAAGCCTTTTATCATTCCTTTCCTCTTGTAATACAATAAACAAACATCATCATTGTAACAATGTGGCTCATCATCTTGGTTGTCCTCGTTGTCATCATTATCTTGGTTGTCTTTGTTGTCATCATTATCTTGGTTGTCTTTGTTGTCATCATTATCTTGGTTGTCCTCGTTGTCATCATTATCTTGGTTGTCTTTGTTTGTCATCATTATCTTGGTTGTCATCATTATCTTGGTTGTCTTTGTTGTCATCATTATCTTGGTTGTCCTCGTTGTCATCATTATCTTGGTTGTCTTCATAGTGTAGTATTGTAATTGTGTATTCCAGGAGGGGGACACTCCTCTGCATGATGCTGTGCGTCTGGGCAGATATAAGATACTCAAGCTGCTCATTGTTGGAGGGGCTGATACAAGGCTCAAAAACCATGTGAGTATCACATCTTCTCAAATAAAACTTGAGGTTGGCATAGACATTTTCTATTCAAATGTGTCTTTTTGCTTCCGTGTGTAACTGTTTGTACAATCACGTGTCTGTGTGTTTCAGGAGGGCTTTACAGCAGTGGAGCAGGTGAAAGAGTGGCAGTTTGACACCAAGGAGACTCTGGAGAAACTGGACCAGCTGAGGGAGGTGGGTCTGGTACCCCCACTGGTACCTAACTTACCAGACCACCAAATCAGCCTTCAGCCCTAAACCTCCACATCCCACTGGTACCTAGCTAACCAGACCACCAAATCAGCCTTCAGCCCTAAACCTCCACATCCCACTGGTACCTAGCTAACCAGACCACCAAATCAGCCTTCAGCCCTAAACCTCCACATCCCACTGGTACCTAGCTAACCAGACCACCAAATCAGCCTTCAGCCCTAAACCTCCACATCCCACTGTTACCTAACTTACCAGACCACCAAATCAGCCTTCAGCCCTAAACCTCCACATCCCACTGTTACCTAACTTACCAGACCACCAAATCAGCCTTCAGCCCTAAACCTCCACATCCCACTGGTACCTAACTTACCAGACCACCAAATCAGCCTTCAGCCCTAAACCTCCACATCCCACTGGTGCCTAATTTACCAGACCACCAAATCAGCCTTCAGCCCTAAACCTCCAATCCCACTGGTATCTAACTTACCAGACCACCAAATCAGCCTTCAGCCCTAAACCTCCACATCCCACTGGTACCTAGCTAACCAGACCACCAAATCAGCCTTCAGGCCTAAACCTCCACATCCCACTGTTACCTAACCAGAACAAATCAGCCCTAAACCAGACCACCAAATCAGCCTTCAGCCCTAAACCTCCACATCCCACTGTTACCTACCTAACCAGACCACCAAATCAGCCTTCAGCCCTAAAACTCCTATCCCACTGGTACATACCTAACCAGACCACCAAATCAGCCCTAAACCTCCACATCCCACTGGTACATACCTAACCAGACCACCAAATCAGCCCTAAACCTCCACATCCCACTGGTACATACCTAACCAGACCACCAAATCAGCCTTCAGCCCTAAACCTCCTATCCCACTGGTACATACCTAACCAGACCACCAAATCAGCCCTAAACCTCCACATCCCACTGGTACATACCTAACCAGACCACCAAATCAGCCCTAAACCTCCACATCCCACTGGTACCTAACTAACCAGACCACCAAATCAGCCTTCAGCCCTAAACCTCCTATCCCACTGGTACATACCTAACCAGACCACCAAATCAGCCCTAAACCTCCACATCCCACTGGTACATACCTAACCAGACCACCAAATCAGCCCTAAACCTCCACATCCCACTGGTACATACCTAACCAGACCACCAAATCAGCCTTCAGCCCTAAACCTCCTATCCCACTGGTACATACCTAACCAGACCACCAAATCAGCCCTAAACCTCCACATCCCACTGGTACATACCTAACCAGACCACCAAATCAGCCCTAAACCTCCACATCCCACTGGTACATACCTAACCAGACCACCAAATCAGCCTTCAGCCCTAAACCTCCTATCCCACTGGTACATACCTAACCAGACCACCAAATCAGCCCTAAACCTCCACATCCCACTGGTACATACCTAACCAGACCACCAAATCAGCCCTAAACCTCCACATCCCACTGGTACATACCTAACCAGACCACCAGACCACCAAATAACCAGACCACCAAATAACCAGCCTTCAGCCCTAAACCACCTCATCCCACTGGTACACTACCTAACCAGACCACCAAATCAGCCCTAAACCTCCACATCCCACTGGTACATACCTAACCAGACCACCAAATCAGCCCTAAACCTCCACATCCCACTGGTACAATAACTAACCAGACCACCAAATCAGCCTTCAGCCCTAACCAAACCTCAGCCCTAAATCCCACTGGTACATACCTAACCAGACCACCAAATCAGCCCTAAACCTCCACATCCCACTGGTACATACCTAACCAGACCACCAAATCAGCCCTAAACCTCCACATCCCACTGGTACATACCTAACCAGACCACCAAATCAGCCTTCACTGGCCCTAACCAGACCACCAAAACCTAAACCTATCCCACTGGTACATACCTAACCAGACCACCAAATCAGCCCTAAACCTCCACATCCCACTGGTACATACCTAACCAGACCACCAAATCAGCCCTAAACCTCCTATCCCACTGGTACATACCTAACCAGACCACCAAATCAGCCCTAAACCTCCTATCCCACTGGTACATACCTAACCAGACCACCAAATCAGCCCTAAACCTCTTATCCCACTGGTACACACCTAAGCAGACCACCAAATCAGCATTCAGCCCTAAACCTCCTATCCCACTGGTACATACCTAACCAGACCACCAAATCAGCCCTAAACCTCCACATCCCACTGGTACATACCTAACCAGACCACCAAATCAGCCCTAAACCTCCTATCCCACTGGTACCTACCTAACCAGACCACCAAATCAGCCCTAAACCTCCTATCCCACTGGTACATACCTAACCAGACCACCAAATCAGCCCTAAACCTCCTATCCCACTGGTACATACCTAACCAGACCACCAAATCAGCCCTAAACCTCCTATCCCACTGGTACATACCTAACCAGACCACCAAATCAGCCCTAAACCTCCACATCCCACTGGTACATACCTAACCAGACCACCAAATCAGCCCTAAACCTCCTATCCCATTGGTACATACCTAACCAGACCACCAAAATCAGCCCTAAACCTCCTATCCCACTGGTACATACCTAACCAGACCACCAAATCAGCCCTAAACCTCCACATCCCACTGGTACATACCTAACCAGACCACCAAATCAGCCCTAAACCTCCACATCCCACTGGTACATACCTAACCAGACCACCAAATCAGCCCTAAACCTCCTATCCCACTGGTACATACCTAACCAGACCACCAAATCAGCCCTAAACCTCCACATCCCACTGGTACATACCTAACCAGACCACCAAATCAGCCCTAAACCTCCTAACCCACTGGTACATACCTAACCAGACCACCAAATCAGCCCTAAACCTCCTATCCCACTGGTACATACCTAACCAGACCACCAAATCAGCCCTAAACCTCCTATCCCACTGGTACATACCTAACCAGACCACCAAATCAGCCCTAAACCTCCACATCCCACTGGTACATACCTAACCAGACCACCAAATCAGCCTTCAGCCCTAAACCTCCTATCCCACTGGTACATACCTAACCAGACCACCAAATCAGCCCTAAACCTCCACATCCCACTGGTACATACCTAACCAGACCACCAAATCAGCCCTAAACCTCCTATCCCACTGGTACATACCTAACCAGACCACCAAATCAGCCTTCAGCCCTAAACCTCCTATCCCACTGGTACATACCTAACCAGACCACCAAATCAGCCCTAAACCTCCTATCCCACTGGTACATACCTAACCAGACCACCAAATCAGCCCTAAACCTCTTATCCCACTGGTACATACCTAACCAGACCACCAAATCAGCATTCAGCCCTAAACCTCCTATCCCACTGGTACATACCTAACCAGACCACCAAATCAGCCCTAAACCTCCACATCCCACTGGTACATACCTAACCAGACCACCAAATCAGCCCTAAACCTCCTATCCCACTGGTACATACCTAACCAGACCACCAAATCAGCCCTAAACCTCCTATCCCACTGGTACTACCTAACCAGACCACCAAATCAGCCCTAAACCTCCTATCCCACTGGTACCTACCTAACCAGACCACCAAATCAGCCCTAAACCTCCTATCCCACTGGTACATACCTAACCAGACCACCAAATCAGCCCTAAACCTCCACATCCCACTGGTACAATACTAACCAGACCACCAAATCAGCCCTAAACCTCCTATCCCATTGGTACATACCTAACCAGACCACCAAATCAGCCCTAAACCTCCTATCCCACTGGTACATACCTAACCAGACCACCAAATCAGCCCTAAACCTCCATATCCCACTGGTACATACCTAACCAGACCACCAAATCAGCCCTAAACCTCCACATCCCACTGGTACATACCTAACCAGACCACCAAATCAGCCCTAAACCTCCACATCCCACTGGTACATATCTAACCAGACCACCAAATCAGCCTTCAGCCCTAAACCTCCTAAATCCCACTGGTACATACCTAACCAGACCACCAAATCAGCCCTAAACCTCCTCATCCCACTGGTACATACCTAACCAGACCACCAAATCAGCCCTAAACCTCCACATCCCACTGGTACATACCTAACCAGACCACCAAATCAGCCCTAAACCTCCTAACCCACTGGTACATACCTAACCAGACCACCAAATCAGCCCTAAACCTCCTATCCCACTGGTACATACCTAACCAGACCACCAAATCAGCCCTAAACCTCCTATCCCACTGGTACATACCTAACCAGACCACCAAATCAGCCCTAAACCTCCACATCCCACTGGTACATACCTAACCAGACCACCAAATCAGCCCTAAACCTCCACATCCCACTGGTACATACCTAACCAGACCACCAAATCAGCCCTAAACCTCCACATCCCACTGGTACATACCTAACCAGACCACCAAATCAGCCTTCAGCCCTAAACCTCCACATCCCACTGGTACATACCTAACCAGACCACCAAATCAGCCCTAAACCTCCACATCCCACTGGTACCATACCTAACCAGACCACCAAATCAGCCCTAAACCTCCACATCCCACTGGTACCTACCTAACCAGACCACCAAATCAGCCTTCAGCCCTAAACCTCCTATCCCACTGGTACATACCTAACCAGACCACCAAATCAGCCCTAAACCTCCACATCCCACTGGTACATACCTAACCAGACCACCAAATCAGCCCTAAACCTCCTATCCCACTGGTACATACCTAACCAGACCACCAAATCAGCCCTAAACCTCCTATCCCACTGGTATATACCTAACCAGACCACCAAATCAGCCCTAAACCTCCTATCCCACTGGTATATACCTAACCAGACACCACCATTTCAGCCCCTGACTGGGTGCATAGGGCTTAACTTCAACTCCCATCCTGGACAGGCACAGCGTGTGCAGGCTTTTGAGTCCTCTTAGAAAGAAATAGTGCTATCTAGAACCTAAAAAGGTTCTTTGGCTGTCCCCATACCCTATTTGGTTCCAGGTAGAACCCTTTCCACAGAGGGCTGTATATGGAACCCAAAAGATTTCAATCTGGAACCAAAAAGGGTTCTCCAATGGGGACATTTTGTAACCCTTTTTTCTTCAAGTGTACATCAAAACTAGACGATGAAGTGAGGTTTGTGCCCAGTTGGCTACTGCATATTTGATCAAGTCATTTCAATGCAGACCTACAGTCATGGCAAACTCTCATCATCTTGTTTTCTGGTTATATTTGATGTAACAGGATCGTACCGTTACAGTAGTGGCCTGATAATATATGCTCTACTAGTGTGTGTCTGCATGGCTCTCAGGAACATAAACCAAGCACTTTTACTTGTTATAAGCACGTTTACTGTATTTGTTATATATTTCCTGTATACTCACACCCCTCATGTCCATGGTATTTGATTCATGTGTTATCTGCAGTGTGTCTTTCTAGGACACAACAGGCGGAAGTTCAAAGATTAGTTCTGTGTGCCGTTATACCAGTGAGGGTGAGACTGCTGCTTTCATGTCATCTGCTTTTGCTGAAAATACATTTTTAGAAAAGTCCTTTCAGCTGAGCAGTGTGGTGCTAGTGACTGGACTTATTAAAGCAACTCATAGCCGATTCTCTTCTGAAGAGCTTTAAAACCCCTGAAAAGCTGTGTTCTTGCATTAGAATCATTAGACGTTGAAGTCTGTGCCTAGTGGGGACACTATCTTGCCATATAGGCTAGTCACCATATATTCAATGTAAATTGCAGATAATCCATATGAGAATCCAAGATTCACAGTGCATTCACTGCCACCTCTCCAACATTACACCATCCATGGGGATATTAAATCAACAAATGATTTACAAATGTATGTCGAAGTGCATTTTTGTTCTTGTTGTTAAAAGTCTTTAAGAGCAGTATTTTGTGAGCAGATTTAAAATACTACCAATGCGGTAGGCCCATGTGTTGATTGCATCATCATAGCTTTATATCAGCATTAGATTCTGATTTGAAACTGCATTTGGTTTATCCTCCACCATTATTACAGTAATTAACAAATGACTGTCCATCAGCAGTTGTTCCACGTTTAAAGGTCACTGGAAAACTGTTATTTTTACAGAGGCTAGAGTCACAGACAACGTTTAGTTCAAACGGGCTCTATTGTCTCTGTGGTGCCCCAGGGGTGGATGGGATGGTTGGGGTGGCTGTTTTTCCTTCGTTAAACACCCCGGATTGGGTTAGAAATGTGTGGACATACTTCCGTGGGTCCAGTGGAAATATTTTCCTGTTGTCATCATAGGTACAGTCCTGCCTGAGGGGAAACGATCTCTAGCTCAGGGATAAACCTGTCAGAATGTCTTTTGGTTTGACGACATTGACGTGTATCTCTGAATAGTGGAAGGACTTAAAGCAGTAGTAGCAATAGTATAAGCCCTGTGAATGTGAGTTCACTGTACCTTTGCCAAGAGGTCTGGATAACTGCTGGTTCAAGCCCCACTCCATAGGTTCTCCATAAATCACTACAATGGTATCGATTTGAGTGCAATGTCTGAAAAGCACCTGAAAGATAAAGCTATTAATATTAGTTCCAATCCTCACTTTACAGAATATGTTCCTGCCTAGTTAGATAAAGGTAAACAAAAATAAATAATAAATAAATAAAACTGGTTAAACTTTGACTTCTGAGCCATCGGGGGGACATTGTTGCCATAGTGACAGTATGTTGTGTATTGTACAGAAAAGGTGCATCCAAGCGTGTTGGTTTTGAACAACAGAAAATGTATATGTATGCCAATGTTATTTATATTAGCTTAGAAAACCTATAATCAACTGCATATTTCTGTATATAATTTAACATGTAGTGTACTGCTGACATCCACACATAAAGCTCATTCCAAATCAAATAAACATCAGATTTCAGTAGGATTTCCAGTAAGCCTCCCTTTGTCGTAGTGGCATCTCGATGTTACCTCCTCTCCTTGGTAGAGCAACATGCTCAATGCCTGTGTATTTGAGGTAGGAGATTGGATGGTTAGCTTCAACAAAGTGAGCTGCTTCTGGATAGTCAACGTTCTTACCCCTGATTGAGCTGCAGTGTTCAGCTATGCGTTGTTTTAATTGTCTTTTCGTTTGTCCTACGTAGGCTTTTCCACATGAACAGGTGATGAGATAGATTACTCCCTTGGTCTTGGATGAGATGATACCCCTAACAGGGATTTTTATACCTGTATAGTTCTCAATCAGTAAACATCAACTTTACAAAACGCACACTAAAACTATGATACTACATATCCACAGTCGTATATGTCGCATTCTCTTCTCCTGAACCACATCTGCTCTGACATGAAAGAACAGCATTGGCACAGATCAAAACTATTTCCAATTAGGTCTCCACCATATTGCTCTCTTCTACACTGTATTTACAGTTAGTGAAATTGGAGAGGAGAGGAGACCACTATCGACTATTGAAATGAAGGAGAGGAGAGGAGACCACTATCGACTATTGAAATTAAGGAGAGGAGATGAGGAGAGGAGACCACTATCTACTATTGAAATGAAGGAGAGGAGATGAGGAGACCACTATCGACTATTGAAATGAAGGAGAGGTGATGAGGAGAGGAGACCACTATAGACTATTGAAATTAAGGACAGGAGGTGAGGAGACCACTATCGACTATTGAAAAGAAGGAGAGGTGATGAGGAGAGGAGACCACTATAGACTATTGAGATGCAGGAGATGAGGAGAGGAGACCACTATAGACTATTGAAATGAAGGAGAGGAGATAAGGAGAGGAGACCACTATAGACTATTGAAATGAAGGAGAGGTGATGAGGAGAGGAGACCACTACAGACTATTGAGATGCAGAATAGGAGATCACTATAGAGTATTGAAATGAAGGAGAGGAGACCAATGTTGACTATTGAGATACAGTCCTGGAGTAGAGTAGTATGGGGGAGGGGGAGGAAAGGAGATCCCACCTGCAGCAGTCCACCAGACAGACCTGTTAGCTTACTATTAAACGGTTATAACAACAGGGCTGTCTTCAACTGCCACTGGGTTTATGTCAATCTCTTTAGTCTACAGAACCTGCAGAATTCTCTGTTGTGAAAAGTTTTGTTTGTCATGATGAGTATGATTATTTTGTTCATGGTTATTTTTATAGACTGCCCGGCAGGAAACCTTGCTCAAGTACACCACAGTGGGCAAAATATATGAGCCGTTCCATTCCATTTTGATTTATTTCTTGTTGCCATAGAATCCCATTGACACTCTCAAATACTTAAATATCTTCCTGCCTGGCGTAGTGAAAAGAATCCATTCAGAAACTTCAGATGAATGTCATGACAACCAAGGCTGACTCATTACTGTCTCATTACTGTCTCACTACGAATGAGGATGTCTGGAGAGATAATATAGGACGGAAACCCTAATGAAGAGTATGCTTTAAAGACACAACAGAGGGACATATATGAAGGTTTAACTAATGCACCTAAAATGCCATACAAACAAAACATCTTTGCCTGTAGGCCTCCATACTAGGCTCTGCATGTATAACACAAGCTTCCTAAAATGAGTCTGACATACCAGACATGGCAGACTTATACGTACATGATGTTCCAAATGCCTCACATCAGTTCACTTCATTTATTCAAGGACTTCCCTATTAGAAAATCTCAGTTGTGGTACAAATTTCCAAAGATTTTCTTTGCAAAATCATCTGCAAGAGACAAACCTTTGCAGACAATACATGGTATTTGTATCTGTCTAAATCAGTCTTATTATGATGGCTTGTGGGTGGATCATTTACAGTGTGAGCTTCTCAACAGCTCTTGGGTTGGGGCCCCAACCTCACAACCTTTTCACAACCAGATTTTTGGGGGACCCTGAGAGCTGTTTATTCTCTGTTGGTTGGGGCGTGATTGTGACTACGGTGGGTCATCTCGGTGATTAATGGTTTATGTTGGCCTGGTCTGGTTCCCAATCAGAGACAGCTGTTTATCGTTGTCTCTGATTGGGGATCATATTTAGGCAGCTATTTCCTCATTGTGCTTTGTGGGATCTTGTCTACAGATAGTGGCCTGTGTGCACACCAGTAGCTTCACGTTTCGTTTGTGCTTTGTTGTTTTTGTTCGAGTTTCGATTGATTAAAAATGTGGAACTCTACGCACGCTGCGCCTTGGTCCAATCATTATGAGATGCGTGACAGACTCCAAAAAGGGCTCGAAGGAGTGTTAGTTCTGTATGTGGTGGAACATCGCACCCCACCCACATCTATTCATCCCCTTAGCTTCGAGAGGACCGTGTTAAAGACAGCAAACTGCAGCATCAAATGGGTTCCAGCGACAGCAGAATTCACATTATTGACAGAATTTGTATTTATTTCTGATGACATTCACTTTGTGGTATAGGCAGCTCTTTGTCTCTCTACAGGGAAATATTCAGGATACCCAGTGAAAGAGAACTCTCCTTTATTTTGATGAATACATATGTGGGTAAACCTTTATCGTCGTGAGAAACACTCTTTCTATCAAATAAAAATGTTAAATTAATTAAATGATTATTTTTAACATTCTCTAGTCTGTGTTGCCTATCGAACAAAGAGATCTCAACAAAGGTACAGATTTATTAGAAGGTACTTTTTATTGTCAAATTAGCAGCCAGAATGTCAACAATAAGACGTCTCCTGTCAATCCCTTTGTCTTTGTTATTAGCATAAATCCCTAGGGGATAAGTCTTTACCATATAGCATTGATCTCCATGTCATTCTACCCTCTGGGGAATAACGGAGTATATAATGATGGTCTCATTACACACACACACACACACACACGTCTGCTTCCAAAATCCTCTGTATATCTAATAATTCCATTGTCTTTAGTAAAGGCTCTAGTTGTCCACCGACAAAAGCATATATTTACTCAGTCAGAGTAAACTGTTAATGTACAATGGATTCATTTGGGTTTCATCACACTATAGCCATGATCAATTCTAGTAGAATACAATTCAACCCCACAGAATACAGATACCAACCGTCCTATGACTAATAATGACAACTCACATAGGTGTGTAATTAATGGTTAATAAAGTGTCCCTAGCCTATAAAGTGTCACTTGTCCCCTAACAGAGATATACTGTAAGACACACATGTAATGCTATACACACACCATAGAGAATAAACAGCCTGCTATCGGATCAACCATGTCCTTCCCTCATGTCTTGACAAAGGGAAGGATATGTGACAGAAATGTTGCATTTGTTATATGTTGGTTTTTAGAAGTATACGGACTGTGCAAGATTTTGACCATTTCCCTCTATTCGTTCTGTTAAAGCTGAAGTCTTTAATTGGATCAATAACAAAGCATATTCCCCACCCGTTTCGCTAAAAAGCAACGGAAGGGTCTGGAGAAATGTAACCACTCTCAAATTCAAAGACAGAGCTATGGATTCAAGGACTGAACATCAAATGTATCATTTTAGCCATGTTTTGAGACTGTACAGTGTTTGTTTAAATGTACGAACCTCTTAAGGATCCGACCCTTTTTTCCCCAAATCTAACTGCCTGTAGCTCAGGACCTGAAGCAAGGATATGCATATTCTTGATACCATTTGAAAGGAAACACTTTGATGTTTGTGGAAATGTGAAATGAATGTAGGAGAATATAACACATTAGATCTGGTCAAAGATAAAACAAACCATTTTTTGTATTTGTTTGTACCATCATCTTTGAAATGGAAGAGAAAGGCCATAATGTATTATTCCATCCCAGGCACAATTTCGATTTTGGCCACTAGATGGCAGCAGTTTATGCACAACGTTTTAGACTGATCCAATGAACCATTGTATTTCCGTTCAAAATGTTGTATCAAGACTGCCCAAATGTGCCTAACTGGTTTATTAATAAATGTTTAAGTTCATAACTGTGCACTCCCCTCAAACAATAGCATGGTATTATTTCACTGTAATAGCTACTGTAAATTGGACAGTGCAGTTTGATTAACAAGAATTTAAGCTTTCTGACAATATCAGATATGTCTATGGCCTGGGAAATGTTCTTGTTACTTACTTCCTCATGCTAATCACATTAGCCTACGTTAGCTCAACCGTCCCACGGGGGTACACCGATCCTGTAGAGGTTATTAACTGACTAAAACAAGTGTATATTTGGGTTCTGATGGTTATGCAAGTTAAACTAAGCACATGAGTAATTTATAAGTTATATTCTTCAAGAATCAATGATGCAGCAACTAAGGACTCATGCCACTCAAAATCAGTGTTGAACCTACTCTCTCCTTACAAATGACATCCTTGGAGAGGCTGTTAGAGTGGAAAACCACTGGAGTCATTTGAGTTGAATCCCGTCATCACCACAACATGTGTCTCAGAGGATAGTATGTGTGTGTGTGTGTGTGTGTGTTAGCCTCATTAGGATGTCATGCTTCTGGATATACCCTCAGAACAAATGGAGGGGTAGGAGAGGAAGAAGAGAATGGATGAGGATAGGAGAGGAGGGAAAGGAAGAAGAGAACAGATGAGGGTAGAAGAGGAGGGAAAGGAAGAAGAGAACGGATGAGGGTAGAAGAGGTTGAGATAGGAGAGGAGGGAAAGGAAGAAGAGAACGGATGAGGGTAGAAGAGGTTGAGATAGGAGAGGAGGGAAAGGAAGAAGAGAACGGATGAGGGTAGAAGAGGAGGGAAAGGAAGAAGAGAACGGATGAGGGTAGAAGAGGTTGAGATAGGAGAGGAGGGAAAGGAAGAAGAGAACGGATGAGGGTAGAAGAGGTTGAGATAGGAGAGGAGGGAAAGGAAGAAGAGAGCGGATGAGGGTAGAAGAGGTTGAGATAGGAGAGGAGGGAAAGGAAGAAGAGAACGGATGAGGGTAGAAGAGGAGGGAAAGGAAGAAGAGAACGGATGAGGGTAGAAGAGGAGGGAAAGGAAGAAGAGAACGGATGAGGGTAGAAGAGGTTGAGATAGGAGAGGAGGGAAAGGAAGAAGAGAACGGATGAGGGTAGAAGAGGTTGAGATAGGAGAGGAGGGAAAGGAAGAAGAGAGCGGATGAGGATAGAAGAGGTTGAGATAGGAGAGGAGGGAAAGGAAGAAGAGAACGGATGAGGGTAGAAGAGGTTGAGATAGGAGAGGAGGGAAAGGAAGAAGAGAACGGATGAGGGTAGAAGAGGAGGGAAAGGAAGAAGAGAACGGATGAGGGTAGAAGAGGAGGGAAAGGAAGAAGAGAACGGATGAGGGTAGAAGAGGTTGAGATAGGAGAGGAGGGAAAGGAAGAAGAGAGCGGATGAGGATAGAAGAGGTTGAGATAGGAGAGGAGGGAAAGGAAGAAGAGAACGGATGAGGGTAGAAGAGGTTGAGATAGGAGAGGAGGGAAAGGAAGAAGAGAGCGGATGAGGATAGAAGAGGTTGAGATAGGAGAGGAGGGAAAGGAAGAAGAGGACAGATGAGGGTAGAAGAGGAGGGAAAGGAAGAAGAAGATGGAAAGGAAGAAGAGGATGGAAAGGAAGAAGAGGATGGAAAGGAAGTAGAGGATGGATGAGGATAGAAGAGGGGGGAAAGGAAGAAGAGGGAAAGGAAGTAGAGGATGGATGAGGATAGAAGAGGAGGGAAAGGAAGAAGAGGGAAAGGAAGTAGAGAACGGATGAGGATAGAAGAGGAGGGAAAGGAAGAAGAGGGAAAGGAAGTAGAGAACGGATGAGGATAGAAGAGGAGGGAAAGGAAGAAGAGGGAAAGGAAGTAGAGAACGGATGAGGATAGAAGAGGGAAAGGAAGTAGAGAACGGATGAGGATAGAAGAGGGAAAGGAAGTAGAGGATGGATGAGGATAGAGGAGGGAAAGGAAGAAGAGGACAGATGAGGGTAGAAGAGGAGGGAAAGGAAGAAGAGGACAGATGAGGGTAGAAGAGGAGGGAAAGGAAGTAGAGGATGGCAGAGGGGAGGAAGAAATTCATTTTGATCCTCCTCAAATGAACAGTTCCTCTATTTAGACAATTTCTCCAACACACCCTGTTAAGGCAAATGTGAAATGTGTGTTTTATCTACAATACAAACATATCAATAGGTCATTATTCACATATTGTAGATAAGTCTCAGTATAGGACTAGTTCACCAGAGTGATGCCTATTTGATGAATAGCTGATAAATGAAATGCTAGATACTTTAAATAGTGCAATTCCATTATGATAATCCAGATTAATGTTGTAGGTGAGAACCACTATTTAGTGCATAATAAATTAATCATGTTTTGGGACACTTCCATGTTTTCAAAACAATACATCTGCGGGCAATGTTTGTTCGAGACCTAAAGTGAGACCGATTCAAGACCGGAGTCAAAACCAAGACTGGGGGGGGGGCTGCCTGCCAGTGTTATCATGAAGCAGCACTGTTCAATGTCGGTCCAGGAGGGCCGAAACACTTCTGTTTTTCACCCTCTCCTTCTAATAAGGGACAATTCAGACCTGGGACACCAGGTGAGTGCAATTAACTACCAGGTAGAAGAAAAACATTTGTGCGTGTTTCAGCCCTCCAAGACCGACATTAAATAGCTCTGATAAAGATATTTCAAAACAAAAGAGAACAATGTGGCCTGACAGGTTCCCACACACATGCATTAAGACATAGATTAAATGACAAGTAACAGCTCATTTAACTGCATACTTTCCATTCTACTTGAATAACAATCATACCTGTCGTTATTCTATCGTCATGTTCAGTAACATTAAGCACGCTGCTGACCTGAAAAGGCGTCAGATGGAGTATGGCATTAAGATTGCCAGCAAGCAGTGTTTTCCTGTTCTAAAGTGAGATGCTGTAACTGTGTTGTGTGTTTCATTGCAGAAACATTGTCCTTGTTGTAGTTCTAAGAATTAACATTTCAGACACTGTAGGCTTATGGTGACAATTGTTGTTGCTGAAATTTGCTACAGTCCTGACTGACAGACAGAGACCAATCCCAAGGCTGTGTAGAGTCAGTAGCCCCTCCTAGCAGAGCAGACAGGTGTTCCGTTTGCCCCATGTCCATCCAAGGTAAGTTCTTGGTGAATTCACACAACCACAGTTCCACACAATGAAAGGCATCCCAGGTTCCCTTCACGTCCCTTGTTGAGGTGATAACAGAAGTCTATGTATAGAATAGCCATAATGGTGTACAGAAAATCACAAAAATGGTGTGTAGTAATAGAGCCATAAACCTGGTGTGGGCACCAAGGTGAAGCTTTGAAGAGTATACCACCTCAGTCACCAGCTTCATCAATAAATGCATCGATGACGTCCACATAGTGACCGCACGTACATTTCCCAACCAGAAGCCATGGATTACAGGCAGCATCCACACCGAGCTAAAGGCTAGAGCTGCTGCTTTCAAGGAGCGGGACACTAATCCAGACGCTTAGAAGAAATCCCGCTATACCCTCAGACGAACCATCAAACAGGCAAAGCGTCAATACAGGACTAAGACTGAATCGTACTACACCGGCTCTGACGCTCGTCGGATGTGGCAGGGCTCAAAAAATATTACGGACTACAAAGGGAAACACAGATGCAAGCTACCCAGTGACGCAAGCCTACCAGAAAAGCTAAATGTATTTTATGCTCGCTTCGAGGCAAGCAACACCGAACCATGCATGAGAGCACCAGCTGTTCTAGATGACTGTGATCACGCTCTCCGTAGCCGATGTGAGCAAGAACTTTAAAAACTGGTCAACATTCACAAAGCCGCTGGCCAGATGGATTACCAGGACGTGTACG